>NC_133660.1:74984905-75284905 GCF_037893015.1 Macrotis lagotis
ATTTCTTTTTCTTTCCTGACCCCTTTTTCTTCTTCTTCTTCTTCTTCTTCTTCTTCCCCTCATCCTAGGGATAGTTACCATTAGACACATATATTATGTTATATTTTAGTTAATAATACATATTAATTAAATAAATAATTATATTAATTAACATTTAATTATATATTACATATATGTTAGATACATATGTATGTGTATATATAAAATCAATCTATACATACTTCTATTTATCTGTTCTTTTCTGGATGGATATAGTGTTTTTATTCATATATCCATTATACTTAAATTTGAGTAACTTTTCAAATTAATTCATTGTTGGCTTTATCACTTTGTTTACAGAAGATTCCCTAGATGATTTAAGAATCTGATATGACAAATAAAGTCCAAAGGGACTATGTCCTTTCGATATGATTGGGAAATGTATTGCCAATAATTGGGAAAGTGGTAGTTATTTTATACTGGATAAATGACTGTCATATTGCTTTTTTCAACTGAATGCCTTGTGTTCTTGCTAAAGCTATTCTTAGATATCAAGGTACTGCATCACATAGGATTGTAAGGTTCATAGAGTCTTAGGATATATAGTAAAAAATAGACCTTGGGGCAGCTAGGTGGTGCAGTGGATAAAGCACTGGCCCTGGAGTCAGGAGTACCTGAGTTCAAATCCGGCCTCAGACATATAAAAATTACCTAGCTCTGTGGCCTTCGGCAAGCAACTTAACTCCATTGCCTTGCAAAAATAAAAAAAATAGGAAAGGATAGGAAAGACATTAAATACAATATCTTCATTTTATATATAAAAAATCTGAGGTACATAAAGTAACTATCTTAGCATCCAACTCGCTAGTCAAGAAATGAAGCTAGGTTCTTTTGCCTCCATAACTAGACCCCTATCAAATCACTTTGCCTCTTAAGTAAAGAAAATCAGTGTAGTCCAATGACTAGCAACATACCCACCTTCATAGATACTATATTTTGAGATAGAATAACCTCAGCTCAAATCTCAGGTCTGGAGTGGCTTGTAATGATTTCATACTTTTGAGGCATTCTTCCTCATGAAGAAACACTAAAGGCTTTGTTCTTGTGCCACAATTGTAGTTGTTCCTCTTTCTTTCATGGGACTGGAGGTATTAGATTTAATGTTAGTTTATCTCCATAAAGAAATTCATAAGCACACATACACACACACACACAGAAAGAAATATATATATGCATAGCTAATTTTAAATTGAGTATATGTTTCAAAATGAAAAGTTTTATGACAGAAAATAAAGTCTAAGTAATTTTAAAAAAAGCTATACATAGTAATTAAAATATTCAACTATCTATTGGCTCAGTTTCAGACTCTTCTAATATCATTATAATAAAATTCTTTCCCTTCATTTCCTTTATATTTCTAGAAGCAAAAGACTGTCGTCATCAAGTCATCAAAAACTACAGAAGTCCAATGTCATCTTCTATTGGATCATCTCTTGACTATTCACAGGTATAGAATAGTCTAGTTACAGAAAGGAATGAATAAATTGGGGAAAAACTGCCAGTTTCAAAGAATAATGGAGGTTGTCATGAGCCTGGAGATTTTCTTTACAGGAAATATTTAGTTGAGCACTAAATGTTACTTATTTTATGGCTCAGAATCTCTATATTACTCAAGTGATCTTTAGGAGAATTGATATAATGCTATTTCCTTGAGTCTACTATAGGTAAGTTAATCCAAGCATACTTTATTACCTATTTTAATATCTCTTTTTAGTCCTCATTGCATTCTGATGACCACCATATCCCTGTAATCAAATGATGAGAGATTAAATATAGTTTCCATGTGGATGTATGCTAGCACTTTTGGAGGGATAATAATTCTGCTGCATGCCAATTTAAGCCAATTGCTTTACAATCAAGTAATAGAATTTTCTAAAGTCACGAGGCAGAAAGTCAGAGACATATAGGTATTCAACCTGAAAAGAACAGGTTCAAATATAGAGCAAGAATGGAACTGAGGAGGCATTTAGTCGAATCCCCTCATTTTTTTAGAGGACACTGAGGTTCAGAGAGGTTGAGTGATCAAGGAACTGGATCTACATTCTTTTCCTTTTAAAATACTACTTTCGGGGAGGCTAGGTGGTGCAGTGGATAAAGCACAGGTCCTGGAGTCAGGAGTACCTGGGTTCAAATCCAGTCTCAGACACTTAATAATTACCTAGCCGTGTGGCCTTGGGCAAGCCACTTAACCCCATTTGCCTTGCAAAAATCTAAATAAAATAAAATAAAATAAAATACTACTTTCTAGGGAGAATAGAAACAAATTATATTCCTCATTGGCAATTCTTTCCCATGTGTTCTTAATTTCTTTGACTAGTGCCTTCTCTAATCCCAAAGATGCTTCACTGGATTTAGGACCAGGAAGACTTGAGTTTGAATCCTGCATCACTCATTTATTAGCTTTGTCAGACTGGACAAGTCATTTGAATCTGCCTGCCTCATTTTCTTTTTCAGTCAAATGGGGATTAATAATTGCACCAAATCCCAGGCTTGTTGTGAAGATCAAATGAAATAACATGTGACAATCACTTTGCAAAGCTTATCACCACATAAATGATAGCTATAAATATTGTTATTTTTTCTCAGATCTTAGATTAATTGCCTATTAAACTTCATTTTTCTTCTTCCTTTCCTTTCTTATTCTAATTTTGGCATATTAATATTTTATTAAGTGTGGATTCAAGTGTTTGTGTATGTGTATATGTGTATGAATATGATAAAAAATGCTTTCCTATGACCAATATTGCTTTCCCTGCTTTAAGGGCATGAAAAGTGGCCATAAGAAGATACCCCCAAACTCTAGGCAGCCTTGGTTTATACCCTGCTAAAATTCTTTAAAAATTGAATAATAGTAGAGAACAGCAAATAGTAAAATGAAGACCTCTTTTATAAGACCTAAGTAAGTAGGTGTATACCTGGAGGAATATAAAAAAATGGAGCACCTTTGTAACATTAAATGGTGGAAAGGAAATGACAGAGATGAGACAAGATTAGCACTTGCAAGGCCCCTGAGTCACAGAACATTTTTGCAAGAGTTACATAACCTGCAGTCTACAGATTGAGAATTGCTGAATCAGACCATAGATGTATAATCTACCTTTTTACAACCATAATAGTAATTTAACATCCTTTAGGTCTCTTTTAGCACTAGAAGATTCAAGTTCTTACTTCCACTATATTCTCATTACTCTTTCCTAGATATGCTAATTTGCATTTTCCCCGTTAAAAGTGTATTTCCTGGCTATTATGCTAACCTCTTTAGAGCTTAGCATAATTTCACTGTCCTTGTTTTTAAACTTGCACATCTGTCATTAAAGAATATCTTAACTATCTGGTTTATTCTCTTTTCCAAGTTATTAACAAAGATATAAATTAAACCTAATCCAAACTAGTTCATGCACACATTAGACAATCATCCTCTAGTTAGAATTGTGCTTATTTTTCCTATCTTCACTCATTAGAAATGGTTCAGTGTCTATGACAAGCATTCATATTCAAGAAATGTGAAATAACAGAAGAATTATAAAATCATTTGTATTTTATTTTCTCTTCAAATATGTTTTATGAATTATAATTAATTTAAAAGTATAAAATATAAAAGGAAGGGTATAATGGATAGAGTGCTGGTCTTGGAATTAAAAATTCCTCAAGATTTACTTATAATAAATCTCTCAAATTCTCAGTGACCAGGCTAAATTATATCAGTTGAAGCAAGACTTTGATATGTACAGATAGAAAAAGTTTCTACATCAGAAGGTTTGAACACTACCTAAATCAAAGAAATAGAGAGACAGACAAAGCTGGATAGAGAGAAAGAAGTAGAGGGAGAGAGACAAGAAAGAGAGAGGAGGGGAAGGATGGGGGACAAAGGATTGGAGATTAATGAATCACCTATTGAGCAAAGCAGCATGACCTAGTGGACAGGACAGTAGCTTTGGCATCAGGAAGATATCAGTTTAAATATTCTTCAGGCATTAGCTGTGTGATCACAAACTCTCTGTGCTTTAGATCCTTATTTATAAAATAAAGGGTTTGACTTGATGGCCTCTGATCACCATTCAAATATTCAGTATAAGTGAAACAGTGGATAGAGCCCCAGTTCTGGACCAAGGAGCACCTGAGTGAGTTCAAAACTGGTCTCAGACACTTGACACTGACTGTGTGACCCTGGACAAGCCATTTAAACTTGCCTGCCTCACACCCAGGACCCTCTCTAGTCATCCTGATTTATATCTAGACCCAGATGAATCTGGAGGAAAAAGTGAGGCTGGTAACAGCACAACATCACTTCACTCAAATCCAATTCATTTGTTCTTCAAGGCATCACCTCCCTGATGTCATGATCTTCTATGAAAAAAGGACAAATATCACTATATGATTTCATGAAATAAAATAGTCATGAATTCAGGGGTGGGAGGAACATCCAAAGCTTTCTTCTCATATCTCCTCATTTTACAAAGAACAAAAGGTAACACGAACAGGGACATTTTTTAAATGGATGAGTATTTTCATATGTGATGTGTGTCTTTATAATCAACATATCCTGAAAAATCAACTAAGATCAGGTATTTTTTTTTCTGCCCAACTCCAGAATGCAAGAAATTCTATTATTTAACCATTCCCCTCATAGGTATAAATTAGTGTACAATTGAATTTGTCAATTAATTTCCTTCTCTATGTGTATTCTTGGAGACCAATTAAAGTACTGAAAACATTAACAGCTTTATCTTAATAGTTTCTTCCATCAATTAAAAAAAAGAATCCAATTAATTTTACTCCTAAATCTATCCCATATCATAAAAATCCACATTTGTAGCACAAACTCAGAATTTCCCAGATTCAGTTGGAAGACAGATAATGTTCTCTCTTGACAAATTTTCACAAGCTCACTGTTAAGCTCCAGAGAACATCCCCCCAACCCCCCAGAAGCTACCTTGTCTCTGTCTCTACTTCATGCTATAAGTCAAGGAAAGCTTATCTATATATCACAAAGCTCACTGAAAAGTAGCTTACTCAGGAATAAAATCTTATCTGAATGTATTATGGTATAATTAATCACACAAAACTCAAGAAGATAAAATAAAGGTCCCTTAGCAAATCAAAAATATTCGATTGTCTTAGGAACTCAAAAACTCTAATAACAAAAAATTGCTCAGTATTAAGCTCCCATTACCCCAAATAAAAAAAAAAGGTTTAGAAGATTCTTGAAATAAATGAATAGCTGTTTTCTAGGTATCATTTTACACAATGTTTTTTATATATAGTGTATGTTTTTACTAAAATGCTGTGAGGTCTATAATATTATCCATACTTTCCAGTTGAGGAAATAGAGGCTCTAAGAGGTTAATTGTCAAAAAGCTACAATTAGTCAAAGAATTTAGACCTATGTCACACTTAATTCCCCATCAAAATTCTTACAATGATGCTATAAAATTGAATTTTCTTAGGGACTGGTAGGAGTCAGAATACTATATTTCTCTGACTGAATGAGTACTGAAACTTGTCATTGTATATCACTGAGACTGCTGGAGAGAAACATGCAACATAGAAATATAAACATATACACTTTATGATATAAGTCAAGGAATGTTTATCTATATAATGTTTATATATATGCATATATATGTATATATCAATATGTGTCAGTGTAAAAATCATTTATTTTTGGTGGGAGGGTTGGATGTTCAAAGATTTATTTCATTTTTCAAAAAGGCATTTGCTTATTACCTCAGGTGGGAAATTATGGTGGATGATTTTTTCCTCTTTTCCACTGTACTTCGCATAGCTTTCCTAAGGGAAAAAATATTCATTCCTCTAAAGTAGACACTATGGGAAGCTTTTAAAGGGTCTCAATGTAGAGTAACAACCATTTTCTGAACATGCCTCCTACTTTCCTTTCTCTATATACAGGAAAGCCCTTTCCCTCCCATTCCACTTATCCACATACTATGCAGGCAGGTTATGTCAAAGTATATATTAAAAGTCATCTCCTCTAGGACGTTTTCCCTGTTCTTTCAAAACAGAAGTCATTTTTCTCCCTCTAGATTATTGTGGCAAATTTTACTTCCCAAAATGATCCAATCACTGCATCTTAGGACTAGCCTTTCTTATTCAATAAGAACAATTTCTTAAGTTCCTACTAAAAGGCCAATTTTTAAAATTAGATTCTTCTCCTATCCCTCTAATTTTTAGTTCCTTCCCATTAATAATTTTCTAATTGTTTTGCATGTAGCTTGCTCTCTCTCTCTCTCTCTCTCTCTCTTTCTATATATATATATATATATATATGTATATTTGTGCATATATAACTATGTCTATATTTGTTTTCCTGTTGTCTCTTCCATTAGATTATAAACTCCTTGAGGGCATGGACTGTCCTTTGACTCTTTTTTGTATCCCCCCCCACCCAGTACTTGGCATAGAATAGACACAATGAATGTTGATTGATTATTAATTGCCAACTCCTTGACATTAGAGATAAAGGATCCAGAATAAAGTATGCCCTTTCCTGAAAGAACCTACATTGTCCTCAGGAGACACAACAGGTAAACGAAGGTAATACAAAGTGATTTCTGAAGCTGGTGTATATTAAGAGCATGAACAACTGGGGTGGGTTGGGGAGAGCAATTGGTCCTTAAGCTGAGCATTGAGTGGAACTTGGTAGTCCAAGAGTCAGAGATGAGGAAGGCAATCATTCCATACTCATCATCTCTAAATCTTTTACTATACAGATGAAAGTATGGGAAATGCATGGAATAGGAAAAAAACAAACAAAAAAGATACTGAACTACTTTGATACCTTTTCTTTATGAAATGTTTTTTCGTTCTAGTGGTGTCATTGCAATGAGGCTTCAGCAGCTCTTAATTTACCTCCTGATAATTAATACCTTAAGAGCAAATAATAAATGGGTAGAAAATTCAAGGATTAAGAAGTGAAGAGGTTTAAAAAAACAAGTTAATTTTTTATGAAATTGTAGTCAGGAAGGTCAGGATGCAAGGGACAAAATGGCTGTGTGATCCTGGAGAAGTCACTTAATCCCCCCATGTCCCTGGCAATTTTTGATTGCTAAATTTTACAGAAGTTAGTAGTCTTATTTTGTAGAAATGTTTCCTCTATGGGTTTCCATATTACCACTGAAATCACAGCCTGGGACAAAACAAATCAAAAACATTAAGGAAGTAATTTAAGTTAATTTCCCTACTTGTCTGACAATATTTAAGAAAGAGAAGGATGTGTTTCTTATTTGACAGGACTTGACAGAATAATGAACTTACAAGGTCAAGTCTGGAATAGTATATGAGCCCTGAGCCTGACTTACATATTAGAAGCAGTGATCACCAGGGGCTTGCATTGTCTGACTCTGCCTGCTGTGTCTCTGATCTCTGGTCTGATCTCAGAACACATAGTCTGAACAAGGAGCACAGTGTGTCATTTAAATGAGAGTATTGGTGTGTATATAGGTAGATAGGGATGTGCGCCTTTGATTTCTGCTCTGCCCATATGATTCCTGGAGAATGTGGAGATCAGAGGCACTACATGATCAGTAAAAAGCAAACATCCCACCCTGAAGGGAAGTGAAAGTTTCTTAGAAGATAGATGACTGGGAAGCAAGGAAAAGAATAAGAGAGATGCTAGAAACATACCAGGACAAAAATTTGTTATCATAAAGAGGAAGGAAGAACAGCAACAATTCATGAATATATATCACTTGAAAATTTACAAGCCATTTTTACTTACAATAATTCTGTCTAGTGGGTAGTGTGTCATCCCCATTTTACAGATGAAGAAACATTCAGAAAGATTAAGGGATTCATAAATTTGATTTGAGAAACTTAAATTGACAGTGTTCCAAGTAAGGAATAGGAAAACAGCAGAAAAAGGCATAAAGAGATGAGAGTGATAATCATCTCTATGCCTTTTTCTACTGCTTTCCCATCCCTAATTTTACTAATATTTTATACACATACACACACACACGCGCGTGCGCACACACACACACACACACACACACACACACACATACACACACACACCTAGAGAGCCAATTCTGAAATCCCCTATGCTATTCTCCATCCCCTTAGAAGCTAGTTCTTATCTTTATTTCAATAGTGAATCTGATGAAAGAAATCCTATTGCTTTGATGATAAAAGGGGGTTATGAAAATAAAGAATGGAGAGAAGGAAAGAAGACTAAGATCATGGTAGAGATGAGAGGGAAGCCCTTGAAGAAGTATAGACCCAGTGCTAGGAGAAGTTGAAAAGTGGCCTGGAGTATAACTTGCCTTAAGGAACATGGCAGAACCATGTACATACATTAAAGGATACTGCAACACCTCTCTCTCTCTACTCATCTTTAGTTATAATCATTCTTTTTTTCACTTTGTACCTTATCTTCCTGTTCTCTTTGCAAGCCCTATCCTCTATTAACAATCCCTTCACTTCTGTAAATTTCAATACAAATCTAAATGTATTATATAAATTGAAATATAATCTGCTTTCATTTTTAATACAAGTTCAAATTAAGACTTTCTGATTCTTAGGAGTTTTATCTAAGTCATGCTTTTTTTGGCTTATTTTGAACACATATGAAATAGGATGGTCAAAAGCAAGGTCCTGGGCATCTAGCACTATCATTTCCACCTTTCCTAACTTTAATAATCAAGAAAAATCATCACATAACCAAAATAGTTTTTTTTCCAGATAGATTAAATATGTAAAGCATAAATGTTAAGAAAAGAAAAGAAATAAAAAGACTGACCCCATGGTCATGACAAAAGTTCACTTTAGTTCAGGATCAACTCTATAACCCATTTGGAGTTTAAGACTCAAAATATAAAACAATGGAGGATGGAAAAAAAATTACACAAACAAACCTGGTAACCTTGAATAATCTCAAATAAACTAGGACCTATAAACTGATTTCTCTTTCATATTGAGAACAATACATTTTTAATGTATAGATTCTATTCTAAATGGAATATAAAGTATTTAATCATGTTTTTTGAAATGAGAGAGATTGAAACCTTCAATGGAAAAAAGTTCACTATTGCACCCAGCTTAGTATTAATTACTAATTTTATTCAAAATGACATGCTAAATTAATTACTGATGAGCTATTTTAGTGGATATATTCCAAGATTCTGATTGTTTGTGGCAGAGTGGTTTGGTAATAAATATTTAACACACTGTGGGATATCCTGGTTGCACTGGTCAGTTGTTCATTTCTTTGATCCCTGGAAACTAATTTTTGCTGCAGTCAACTGTAACTGATTGCAGACAGCTTTTCTATGCAGGCGCCTAATGTACGTTTCCCCACTTGATTTTCATCTGATTGAACTCATATCACAAAAAGCAGCATAGCACAGTACCTTTGTTTGATGCCAACATCTGCCTGCTAATCATTTAATGCTTTAGATCAGAATATGCTCAATAGTTCCAAGTTTTTGTTTTATTTTGTTTTTTACAAGACAAGGTTGATCAATTTTGTCCAGGCTGTATGTCCAAGGGCTGTTCTTGGTATAGTCCCACTCTGCTTGCTGGAGGGTGACCGGGTCCATTTTCTGACCTTGGCTGCTTTGCCTCTTCTCCCAAGGTAATGAAGAGCTTCTCTCACCCCATTCTTGGAGACCTGCCATATCATTACTGAATTTAGCAAAGATACCCAATTGGCTTACCTCACTGAATCTCAGAACTCCTGAGCTCAAGAGACTTCCCAGACTCAGGAAGCTTCAGTAAAAAGGATTACAGGCAAGCTAGTTAAACAAACTCTGTAAATCACTTTGAAGCCATTTTTAAATCACTATGGCACTATATTAAACATCTATCTTCCCACTATTAGCACCTAATGCTTAGCAATTTATATATTCATAAGGTCCTTTTCTATTTCTTTTGTGTTCCTAAAACTTGTTAAGGGAAAAACTAAGTGAAAGGCTTATAAAGTTGTAGAGTATTTCCTACCTAAAATCTGGGATCGCTAAATAATCATTTGACCTGGATAAATTATGGATTTTAGTGTAAATCAGAGTTTATCAGCATAATATACCATATTAATTATTCACAATATGCATCTTTACTTAACATTATTATTTCATCACGTTCATCATGAGAAGAATTTCTAAATAATGCAGTAAATTAAGTGAGAATAATTTTTAAAATCAAATAGGAAATCACCTAGGATAATTCCAAGGTTGTTTGAAGATAAGGTTATGATTGTATCTTTAAAGGCATGATTATAACAAGTTTTGCTTTAAAAAGCATGGCTACATGACATACTTTATATGAAATAACTTTTGTTTTAACGATTCACACAAAATGAATATGACTTCAATATTTCTGGGACTTTCTAATGCTGTATATGCGAATGGAGTAAACAAATGGAATAAATTACCACCCATGCATTGTTTTCCTATATAGTATATAGCCCGTGCCTCCCCATACAGATTCAATGAATTGATATGATCTCTAGAAGCTTCTCTAGTTTTTGTTTTATAATTTTTATTTATTTGAGGCAATGGGGTTAAGTGACTTGACCAAGGTCACACAGCTAGGTAATTATTGTGTCTGAGGTCATATTTGAATGCTGGTTCGCCTGAGTCCAGGGTAGGTGCTTTATCCACTGCACCACCCAAATACCCCTGTAATTTCTTTTTTTGATATTTATAAGCATCAGTC
Organism: Macrotis lagotis; assembly: GCF_037893015.1. Classification (NCBI taxonomy): domain Eukaryota; kingdom Metazoa; phylum Chordata; class Mammalia; order Peramelemorphia; family Peramelidae; genus Macrotis; species Macrotis lagotis. Next base: position 74,995,616 of record NC_133660.1, read on the forward strand.
CTCAAATTCTCTCATTAATATAAGTTTTGATCCACTTTCTTTTCCTAATCATATTTTTTCTTAACAATATCTTCCATGGGGGTAGCTAGGTGGTACAGTGGATAGAGCACCGGCCCTGGAGTCAGGAGTACCTGAGTTCAAATCTGGCCTCAGACACTTAATAATTACCTAGCGGTGTGGCCTTGGGCAAGCCACTTAACCCCATTGCCTTGCAAAAAAAAAACCCTTAAAAAAACTCAATGTCTTCCATGCCAAGAATTCATGATTTGCACTCTATACTTTTCATTGTTCTTTAAATCACCCCTGAAGGTCTCTCTCAAGAACTTTTGAATTGACTGCGCAGTATGGGACACACTGGCACAGGACAGTCCAGCATGGTGTGCCCTCATTAGAGACAGTGTCCTGCTCTATAAGTAAGGCAGAACTGAATCAGTTCAAGGGAAATGTGACATATGTAAGTTTAGAAAAACCACCTTAAAATATTAACTAATTGTGAACTCTCTTTGTGTCCAACATGTGCTAGAACATTCCAAGCTCATATTGGTCTCATCATCCACACAGTTTGACACAATATAACTCATTTCTAAATAGTGATGTCATTTTGATCTTTTTTGATAGTAAATGACAAGAACCAATCAATGAACAAACCAAATTACATAAAAGTATAATTCTTCAGAGTTCACAACGCCTCATAATTTCTAGATTTATGACATTACTGGCACAATATTGATATCAATAACTTGGAATTAAGATTAAAAGATCTATAGCTGGAAGGAACTTTAAAGGACCTTTAGGAAAACCCTCTCACTTTTGAGGGAGGAGTTTAATTTCCAGAGAAATAAAATGCCTTAACAAATATCATACTAGAAGCAAGTAGCTTTAAACAAGAGTACTCTATATCACTCTTAGTACCATACTGCATCTTAAGATTTCATCATTGTTCTCTCTGAGCTTAATTTAATATTCTGTGCTATCAGAGAATGGCATCAGCTTCTTGGGCCTACTCTGGACTCTGATATTAAGAAAAATCACAATCATCTACCTGCTAACATAATTATGTAATTAAAAATGAAGCAGAGTCGATTGAGTTCTAATTTTTCCTACTGTTGATTGAAACTCATATGAATTAGAATGTTTACAACTCATTTTTTGCCCCCATATGAGATCATAGGGCTAGAAATTCTATGGCATTAGGATCATGATTGTTTCTATCCCAAGGATATATTTCAATAATATATAATACCCTTTCCTGTATTTTTTGTAGGTGCTCATAATATAAATCTCTTCTAGTCCTCCCCTTGTTCTCTCTTCTGATGATTCCTTTTGAGTTTCTTTTGCTGTTTTCTTCATCCAAGCCATGCCCACTCATCAGGGAGATCTCCCGAGAATCTGTCCTGGAACCTCTTCTCTTTTCATACTATAATTTTGTCCTTGATAATCTTATATTCTTCCATAATTTCAGTTATCAGTTCTATGGAGAAGATTCTGAAACCTGTTTATCTAGACCTATAATCTATCTGAAACTACAATTACACATTTTTGTCTGTCAGAATCTCAAACAATATATCCTGTTGACATTTCAAGCTCATTGTATACAAAACATAACTTGATTTCCTCCCCCCCAAAAACCCTGATTTTTAATTCATTCTACCTTGTATTATTGAGTATATCTTCATTTTTCAGTCACCCACGCCTACAGATTTGTTATTGTCAACTTCAAACACTCAAAACTTGTCAGTTCTATATTCACATTATCTCCAATAATGCATCTCTTTCTTGCTGCTCACATATACCTACACTTAATTGAAAGTCTTTTCAGCCTTCACATGGACTACCTAAATACCCTTTTCCCTGACTCCCCTTTTATCAATTCTTTAGCTATTTTAATTCATCCTTCATTTAAAAGGTTATAATTCTTTGAGAATAAACAGCAATAAAAAGAATTTTTGTTGAGCCTGTTTGATCATGTCAATCCCATTCCATTTCTAGTTACCTTACTTTCTGTATATCTCATATGTAACTTGTTGTTCAAATGGGATCTCCTCTATTATTATACATGACTTTTGATGGCAAAGATTTTATTTATTTTTACTTTTCATTGAATATATAATATTAAGCATTATAATTGGAAAATAATAAGCATTTAATAAATATTTATTAACTGGTTAAATTTTTAAACAAATTACATATAGGAAAATAATAAAATTACATATAAGAAAATAATACAATTAAGTAAAAAATTTAATATTTTGCATATATATATACTAATAGTAGCTAACTACAATAGAGAGAGTTAACTTCTCTTTTTGGTTTTTCCTTACTTCTATACTAGTTTGTGTTTAGCACTGACTTGGAAAGAAAGGTTAAATTTTCATGATTCCATTGTTTTCTTTGACTTCCAAACAGACCACTTTTAAAGGCTTCTCAAAATAAAAAAAAAATCAATAGATTGTCCTATTCTACACTAAATGTGAGTAATATTCAAGTCAAGGAACCTTATATTAATGCTTAGAAATGGAAAATATTGGCTCTTTGCAATGTTTTTACTTAAATATATTTTAATTATAAATGGAATATATTTTAAAAACATAAAAGTCACATTTTATTGTGGGAGCTGTTAAATGATGTCTGATTTATTGTTTATTTGACTTACAGAAATTAAAAGTGTCAACTTGACAACTTCTGCATGCAAATAGATGTGTACTGCTTCGTAATGTTAAAATAATTCAGTTATTCAAAAAGAATCATTTGCATGCAAATAAATTGCAGTTACACATTATTGGCAATGATATGAGTAATGATGATATAAACATATTTGGTACATAAACCTGCATTTAAAGACCATATACTATTTATCTCTAATGCACAGAAACTGAGCCTTTAATTTTTAGCATATAATTTCTAGGTATATACTATACAAATAAACTGAATCAATATGGACATTGTTAAGTTATTTTTATAGTGAAATTGTTTATAACTATACTTTATATATTTGATATTTTATTTGACACATTTGTGTAATTATATAGTATTTACCTGTCAAACTTTTTTTGGTAATGAAAGCATTTTATTTTCAGTATTTATAGACTTGTTTACATAATAGAATGATATGAGTCAAAAGATTCAATCACACATCTAGAGAGCAAATTTAGTTGCTATTTGGTAAAGAGGAAGGAAAGCAAAAACAACTAGTGTGTTCTCTAGCAACCTAGTGGCCAGAGTATTTGATGATTACATCACCAAGTTCTAGATAAAACTGGAGATCTGTGAATCAGCATAACTATGAGCATCAGTACAATCCATTCTTCTTTCCTCATTCACTCCCTTTTCATCTCTTCAATCTTGCTATGGATCTGAATATTCTCTAATGCCAAGAGAAGTAGGAAGTAGGGGGGATTAAAGTGGCATTTTTTTTCTGTCAGTAACATATAAAAAGAAGGGGCAGGGGAAACAGTTTGAAAATGTCATAGAAAAAGGCTCTGAAGAATACCTGACAAAAATAAGAAGTGAGACAAATTGCTACATTGTAGAAAACATAATAGCTTAATCTAATCCATAAGAAGTCTCTATAGCTATTTCTCTACCTTCTTTAGTCAGGTAAGCTTTGCCTACTAAACTCTCTCAACCTTTCTTGACACTGAGAATAAAGAAGTAGAGGAAAGAGAAAAAAGGAGTTCAGGTAAGAAGAAGGAGTGGGGAGGAGAGAGAGGAAAAGGAAAACTGGGGAAAGAAGTAGAAAGGAGGATGGATAAAGGAGGAAGAAAGGGAAGAGGAAAAGAATAGTAGAATGAAAAAGAAAAACAAAAATAAAGAGTGGCATGAAGAGCAGAAAGAAGGGAAAAAAAGGAAGAAGTATTTAATTACTGAATATTGAATTGAATTGAGACGTTTACACATGTTACATACACAATTTCTTGGGTTAACAGTCCTTAAAGGAGAGTTTAATTCCTTCCATTATTCATATTACTTGACCTAAATTACCCTTTTTGGGGATTTAAAGTGGTGTTCTAGTTCTAATAATATAGGCATTGGTGAATACAATTCAAACCTTTCATGAATTTATACATGTTGACTCTATTATCTTTCTCCAGAATAGAATTCCTTAAAAATGTCTGAGTTTATTTACATAATAGTTTTACTTTGCCCCAACCCATCATTTCAGTTGTCCTCTATAGCTTTTTCCATCACTACCTTTTTATTACTATTGGTGTTTTTTTAGTTGACAACTGAGGAGCAAAACTATAAAAAGCATTCTGTCATATAGATATTTTCATAGTCCTCCACCATAAGTATCCAGAACATACTGGACCTGTTTAAAACTAACAGATATTTTTTATTGTAGCAGACAGATAAAAGCTCAATAAATTCTGATTGTTTTATTATGGTGATAATGAAAATGTATACATTATTTTTATGATTTTATTTGGATAGTTTTCTTATATTGATGTAACAATATAAACATGTTTATACATGTTTGTGCATATACATATACACATTAGTCTGCTAGACTATCCCCAAAGAGAATGTCCTGGTACTTCTGCACAACAGAGTCTATGACTCATTTTGTGTTTATATCTTGTGGAGGTTCTAGGAGTTACAATTTCAGAAAGTAGGGATCTGGTCAATCATATATAAATTTCTAATTTGGAGCCACTAATAGGCTCTTTTTTAAGACTGCATACAAAGGTAATTATGTTAGATCTGCACCAAAAAAGTAGCCATGGAGAAGCTAAGTGATGTAGTTGATAGAGCCCTGGAGTCAGGAGGACCTGAATTCAAATCTGACCTCAGACACTTAATACTTACTAGCTGTGTGACCTTGGGCAAGCCATTGAACCCCATTGTCTTTCAAAAATAATTTTTAAAAGTGGTCATCATCATTACGAATAGTTTGCAAAAAATGCCAATATTTGAATTCCCCAACAAATGTACACTAAAACTTCCCAACCAGCTACCTTTATTTTCTAATATATTTTCTGAGAATGTGAAAACAGAGGTGGGCAACTTCAGCATCACAGAGAAATGGAATTTTCACTTCACCTAATGTTCATGTCTATAATCAAGCTTCAGGAATGTTAATTTTAACTTGCTAGTATTGAGAAAGTCATTAGCAATAAAGACTCAATGAACTGTCTTAAAGACTTCCATTTGATGGACTATCTCATATTTTCTCTTGTATAAAAATTAAAATGTGAAAATGAGTCCAAGGTACTATTCCTAAGCATACAAAATAGTAAATTTTTTTTAGGGAAAGATGAAACCAGAATGTATTGTCAAGACTTTCTTCCAGAAAAAATCAAATATATTTTCTGAAATACTTCATAAAAATGTTTCTATTAAAACATTTCAGATGTCTGGTTAAGCTTTTGGACCCTTTCTCAGAAGAGTATTTTAAATGTTTGAAATATAGATGCAAAGATTGTAAATGAAATATGGATGTAAAGGTGTAAAATGCATAGATTTCTAGGGAAACTAATTATATTAAAAGGTAATAATATATTCTATTCATATAAATATTAATGCATCTTTATATTTATTTCTATATTTCTATATAAATACATTTTGATATATTTGGGCAACATATTGAAACCTGGGCTTGAGTCAGAAAGATCTGAAGTCAAAATTAGGTTTAGACACACACTAGCTGTGTGACTCTGGGCAAGTCACTTAACCCCTTTCTGCCTCAGTTCCTCATCCATAAAATGGTGAGAAAATGAAGAAGGATATGACAAATCAGCCTAGTATCTTTGACAAGAAAACTCCATAGGAAAAAGTCCAAGAGTCCTGCAGAATTGTACACAACTGAATGACTTAATAACAACAAATATTTTGTTAACTATATTTCAAAATATTAGTTTCCACTGTAATCTATATATTTCATTTTGTGCATTTAAATTTATATACACTTATAAGATATCTATTTATGTGTATAAATATATGCATATATTTGAAGGAATATGTGTGTGAGTGCATGTGATAAGAATATCTGATCTAAGAGAAAGGTAAATGTCTCAATGAACTGTTTTACAGGTTTCCGTTTGATGGGACTATCTCATATTTTGTCTTGCATAAAATTTAAATGTGAGAATTTGTACCAAGTACATTCAAAAATATAAATGATTTTTTTAGGGAAAGATGAAACCAGAATGTATTGGCAAGACTTTTTTCTAGATAAAGTCAAATACATTTTCTGAAATACTTCATAAAATAATGTTTCTATGAAACCACTATTCCACAAGAGGGAGATAACTTCTCTTGTACATGGTATATGTGTTAATATAGAATTTATACTTGCGAAGTTTATGCTTACTCCTTGTCCCAACCTTTTCCTCTCTTGCTTTGGCTCTATAATATTGAAAAGATCCCATTGAAAATAATGTTAGCATCCTCCCATTGAAGGATGATAATAGTAATTTATATTTCTGTAAACCTTTAAAGATTGCAAAGTGATTTACATGCATTTTTTAATTTTATCCTTCCAAAAACATGTAAGATAATTAATAGAGATATTATTACCTATATTTTAATGATGAGGAAAGGAAAATTCAAAGGAGTTAAATGACTTGCCCATGTTAATGGATTTGAATGGAGGTCTGAGTATAGGTCCAGACCTCTTCATATTAAGTTGTTCTGCCTCTAAAATGTAGGAGACTGAATTTATTGAATCTCAAAGATGTAATGAGATATCCTGGTGAAAACCATTCAAACAAATAAAAAGGCAATATTTTTCTTTTACTTTTTTTTTTTACTAAAATCTTAATCACTATCAACAAAAACAAATGTTTCAATTTTCAACAATTTACATGAATGAGGATTGAATAAAAACATCTCAAATGTTAAATACAATTTGTGCATTTAAGAAGTATTTCTATATCTCCATATACTACACACTTAGACATAAATGAATAAGGTAGTAAAAAATCTCAGCTAGGTTTTGATGTTCCACCCTAGTTAGATCTTTAAAAACATATGGTTAAAGAATACATATTTTATGCATTTAACTTCATCTGCCTGTGTAGGGAAATAACCCTGTACATAACATAGTTATTTATGAGAGATGTGGGAATGCAAAACCATAGAGATGCATATAAATATATGTATATGTGCATGTGTACATTCATGTATGTATAATGTTACAACATGGGGGAATGAACAGAGAGCATCAGGAATAATGTGGTTTAAGTCCAATTTTTCTCATACATTGGCTGAGACCAAAACAGTTGATGTACTAAAAGACCTGTCATTCAAAAGCAAAAGTCCAGAAGCTCTTAGCTTGCCCCAAATATGGTCATCATGCCCACCTCCTCTGCCCAGAAATATTGGGACCTCCATTTCAACTTTCTGGATATGATCTTCACATCATGAAAGTAAAGACTTGCCATTTCCTAGTCAGCAATCCTTTATAGTTTGTCTTTCCCTAAGAGAATTATTAGCTCTATTAATTTAAGCAAAGGCTATCATTTATTTTAGTTTGAATCCTTAAAATTTAATTCAGGATATGAAACACAGTAAACACTTTATGAAGTATGTATCTGACTAAGTACAGGGGAAATACAGTAGATGGAAGACAGCTTTTATGAGTAAACTCCTAATGGCTGAGGAATCCAGGAATGGCTACAAGTCAAAAGAGCATTTTATCTGAATTCTTACAGGAATAAGGTGAACTTAAGAGGCAGAAGAGAGGAGAGAGTATATTCCTGATAAAGTATTTATCATCATCATAGAGAATAGTTAGTATAAAAACCCTGGCATGTAAGATAAAAGGCAGTGCATTGAAGATGTAATACATAACATAAGAAAAATAAGAAATGACTATATATGCAGAGGTTGAAATGCAAAATAGAATTATTTACTTTCTGGAGATAATAGGAATCCATAAAAAATTATGGAATTGTGGGCAACATGGTGGGCAACATGCTTTAGGAAAATCCTTTTGGGAGTTTGGCAGAGGATAGACTGGACTAAGGAGTTACATGAGGGAGAGAGACCGATTAGCAAATTAATTCAATAGTAACACAACTGAGGTTCTATAGTGGAATGAGAATTAGGGAAGGTGATAGACTTGGTATATTGGAAAGTATCAAGGAGATAAAAATTAAATATGGCAATCTATTAGATATATAAAATCACTGATGCTGAATTTGATGGGAGGTGATTTGACGAGGAGGTGATGATCAATCAAGTAATTTCCAATTCAAGCAGAAATGGGGACTGTCACCTCCTGCCAAGATGGTGGAGAGAAGACAGGCACTGTGTTAATCTCATGATCTTCCCTCATAAATAATATGAAACAAACCTCTTAACAGAATTATGATCAACACGACACAGAAAGAGAACCTAGGAAATGAACATTTACCTCAAGGTTTGTCTTCTGGGATTGTGGGTGAGCCCAGGTGCAGAAGGCAGACTCTGCCAGGAGTACAGGACAGGGTGAGAGCCTGAGAACCTGAGAGTGGGACTGGCCTGATCTGCCACAGGGGCAGGGGCCAACTGGAGAGCAAAGGCATTGGTGGTGGCACTGATTGTATGGAGCTTGCCAGCAGAGTTGAAGGATGAATTCCAGTGTGGCAGATTTGCAGACATCAGTCTCTGAGCTCCTCTGCTCTAAAGGAACTCAGAGTCCATATATTCATTTCAGCTAAGGTCTTTTTCCAGAACAAACACAATCACAGTCCATTTCCACCCCAGGCTCAAGTGTGTGAGCAGCAGAAAGGCCAGCGAAAAGGAGGGTACAGAGAAAAATTCCTAAAAGAAAAAGACCCTAACTCAGAGAGACCTAGAAACTCTTAGAAGAATATGATCTGGTCTCCAGCACAGAAAGATTTCCTTGAAGAAATCAGGAAGGAGTTTAAAAATCATTTGGAAAATTTGGGAGAGAAAATTAACGCCTTGCAACAAGAGAACAAATCCTTGGAAAATACAATTGGACAAATACAAAATGAGACATTCTCTCAATTGGGCAAATGCAAAAAGAAAATAATTCTCTTAAAACCTCAATGGTCTTAAAAAATAGAATTGACCAATTGGAAAAAGAGTTGCAAAAAGTAAATGAAAAAAAATTCTTCTCTAAAAAAAAGAATGGAGTCTGTAGAAACTAATTACTTCATGAGTCAGAAAAAAATTGTTTAACAAAACCAAAAAATCAAAAATATAGAAGAAAATGTAATACACTTCATCAGCAAAACCACTGCTCTTGACAAGAGATTAAGAAGGGACAACCTGAGAATTATTGGTCTTCCTGAAAACACTGAAGACAAAAGAAGCCTGAACTTAATATTACAGGATTTAGTGATGGAAAACTGCCCTGATATCATGGATCTAAAGGGCAAAATAATTACTGGAAGAACACATTAATCCCCTCCTGAAAGAGTTCCTAAAATGAAAACATCAAGGAATATTTTGGCCAAATTCCAGAACTATCAGATGAAAGAGAAAATCGTGCATGAAAGAAATAATTTAGATACCAAGGAGCCACAGTAAAGATGACACAGGATTGGCTACATCAACGTTAAGGAACAGAAGGGCCTGGAATGAGATATTACAAAGAGCAAGGAAGCTTGTAATGCAGTCAAGAATCAACTACTTAGCAAGGCTGAGCCTTCTCTTCCAGGGGAAATGATGGACATTTTATGAAATGGGAGACTTCCAACATTTCCTGATGAAAAGACCAGAGCTAAATAGAAAATCTGGACATCAAACAGGAGGCTCAAGAGACACATGAAAAGGTAAAAAAAGGGGGGGGGGTAAAGAAAAAAAAACTGCTATCCACTAAGATGAAACTGGCTATATCCCTACTAGGGAGAACGATCCTCATAACTCTTGAGAATTTTAACTCTATTAGAGAGAATATACTTAGCCAGAAGTGATGGTCACTCATGATTTATCCGTGATACTGTTATCCAATAAGACAAAACTGGCTAAATCCCTACCTGGAAGAAAGACTCCCAAAACTCTTGAGAATTTGTAGCTCTATTAGAGAGAATATATTTTTCCAGAAGTGATGGACACTCATAACTTTCTGTGACTCAGATAGAAGGATTTAAAACAATACCTCCTTAAAAAGGGGGGATAGTAAGGAGATGGGAGGATGGAGGAGATTGAATGGGGTAAATCTCATTACATCAAGAGGTACAAAAGACCTATTGTAATAGAGGGGAAGAAGGGAGGAGGTAAGAACTACCTGAAACTTCATTTCATCAGACTGGGCTGAAAGTTAACTTTCTTAACTTAACTGAGTGTGTAAAAAGTTATCTTACCTTTCAAATATTAAAAGGGGAAAAGGGAAGGGGGGATGGGGAGGGGAGAAAAAGGGAAACTAACAGAAGGAAGGGAAAGAAGAAGGGGAAAAGGGAAAAGGGAAAGAAAGGGGAGGGGGTTGATATAAGAGGGCAAACACACTGAAGGTGGTTGTGTTCAGAAACAAAACACTGGGGAATATGGATGAAGGGGATAAAAGGGGAAAATACAAACAGGGGAAAGATACCATGGAGGGCAATAAAGATTAATTATACCTGAATGTGAATGGAATGAACTGTCCTTTAAAACGTAAGCAAATAGCAGAGTGAATAAAAAAAAAAGAATCCTACAATATGCTGCTTACAAGAAACGCATTTGAAGCAGAGAGTAGAGGTAAACATTTGGAGCAAAATATATTTTGCTTCAGGTGAAGTGAAAAAGCAGTGGGAGCAATCCTTATCTCTGACAAAGCAGCTGCAAAAGTAGATAGTGTTCATAGAGATAAGGGGGAAAGGAAACTACATCCTCCTAAAAGGCAGCAAAGACAATATTGCAATTTCAATACTAACTATGTATGTACCTAATGGTATAGCATACAAATTCCTAGAGGAGAAGTTGAAAGAGATACAGGAAGTTATAGACAGCAAAACTCTATTAGTGGGACACCTCAACCTCCCACTCTCAGATTTAGATAAATCTAATCATAAAATAAACAAGAAGGAAGTTAAGGAGGTAAATAGATTGTTAGAAAATCTAGATATGATAGACTTATGGAGGAAACTGAATGGGTATAGAAAGGAATATATTTTCTTTTCTGCAGTACATGGCATATTTTGGAGTTTATGAACTAGATTTATGTTTTATTGGCCATGCCTTAAAACTAAATCATTCTGGCTTTCATTGATTGGCCAACAATAAGGTCCAAGTCCAAGCCTCACTTGGTCACTTTTTGGATTCTGATGACTCAGAGTAAGAGTAAATAGCAATTGTTTCTGTTTTGATTAGAAACCCTGAGGGTTTTCCTCTCCAAGATTGAGTTCATTTATTCCTTCATCTATTTTGACTGGAGAAAAGAGATCACTTTTTGCCACATTTTTACCTAGCCTTTATCACTGATTGGGCATTGCTTCAGGTAAACTTTGCTTAAAATGGCCAAGGCCTACCATGCTATCTCAGAACATCTCTAGGCATCATGATCTATATCTTTCCACAGGACCAGATGTCTTAGGAGGAGAGAGTGAAACTGATGAGTTTGCATAGTCTCCCTCCCTTATATCCAATTCCCTTACAAGTCAAGACATTTAACTTCTTGATGTCATGGTTCTCTTCAAGAACAAAGGAAAAACAACAAACAGCTAAAAATCTAAATGGCAAAATGTGTGCTGATGAAAATGGTAAGAAGTATTTGTCTATAATTCCCTATGACATAAAAAAAAAGAGTTGTGATCCCCAACTAATAAATGATCAAAGGATACGAATAGACAATTTTCAAATGAAGAAATTAAAGCTATATATAATCATATAAAATGCTCCAAATTATGATTGATTAGAGAAATGAAAATTAAAAGAACTTTGAGGTATCACCTCATAACTATCAGATTAGCAAAGATGGGAAAAAGGGAAAATGATCAATGTTGGAGAGGTTGTGGGAGGGTTGGGATATCCATACATTGCTGGTGGAGTTCTTGTAAATGGATCCAACCATTTTGGGGAGCAATATGGACCCATGTCCAAAGAGCAATACCAATTCTAGGCCTATATACAGAAAAAAATCATAGAAAATGGGAAAAGTCCCACATGTTCCAAAATATTCATAACAACTGTTTTTGTAGTGGCAGAGAATTGAAAATTGAGGGAATGCCAATCAATTGGTTAAACAAGTTATGGTATATGAATACTATGGAATATTATTGTTCTATAAGAAACCATAAATGGTTAGGTTCTAGAAAAGCATGGAAGAACCAAGAGAACAATGTACACAATAAGAACATTGTAAGATGATGAACCTTGATGGAAGCAGATCCTCTCAGAGGTTCAGAGATCTAGGACAACTGTATTAGACAGGCTATGGACAATGTCATCCCCATCCAGAGGAAGAAAAACAAAACAAAGCCAAAAGGAAACAACCCTTCAGAATCTGATGAATATTTTATAAAAATTATCTCTTATATATGTATCTCTTTCCCATAATCTAATTCATCATACCAGACCTGATTAATATTAGACATGTTTATTACAAATATGTATGTACAATGTTAACCTGATTGTTCATTGAGGGAAGAGAGGTGGGAATGGAGGGTAGAAAGAAATTTTATAATTTGAAAAATATACTTATGCATGTGAATGAATGTTGAAACAGCTTTCAGAACATGTATTTGGAAAAATAAAATATCAACAAAAAGAAAAAAGAAAAATGGTTGCTGTTCAAAAAAATGACATCTACAAAGCATTTCTTTAATTCTCAGAAAACCCTATGATAAAATACGATTATAATCTTAGATACATATTCCAGGGTACCCAGTTACTAAGTGTCTGAGTCAGAATTCATACTCAGCTATTCCTAACTATGAATCTTACATTCTTTCTACTATATTAAAAGTTTCCTCTGCTGACTCATAGACCCAATCGAAAGGGAAAATATTTACAGCCAATTAATTCAGTAGAGTCTGGGTACATTTATCTTGTGTCAACAAATCAAACAATAATGATGGTACATTACCCTGAATATTAAGCCTTTTTAAAAACAGATTTAATATTTAGTTGTTTTCTGCAATTCAGTCAAACAACTGGATTGTTTTGACTGATTGTACTGCTTATATATGGAGACAGAACCTAGACACATAAGGATGGCTTTTTGCTTAATGTACAATGTCAACTGGACATCTGATTATCAGTAATTTTTGCCAGTATTCAGGTTTCGGGGCTTGTTGATTCAGGAATATTTTCTGCCTATTCAGTTTTTGTATTTGCATAGGTTATGAATATAAAATAGATTTTAAGTCAAATCTTATCACATTCCTTTAATTTTTACCACTTCTTTCTATCTCAGTTTATAGCCATGCAGCTAAGTTAAAGTCATTGCTTTTAAAAAACTTTGAGCAAAAGTATTTTTGTGATACTTTATAAACATGTCTTTTCCCTTATAATTGATTACATTAGTTCAACTTTGGACATTATCCTTGTGTTAGAAAAAATGACTCCTCTACAGAACAAAGTGAAAAATTTTGTATTCAAACAAAATAGATCTGAAATTGAAAAAAAAATGTTAAAATTTGTTTTTACCTGAATTTTTAGGATTTTGTGGGGTTTTGTGGGGGTTAATTACAAGCTTACATTTTTGTTTGAAAGTAAGATATGCATATATTAAATAAATTATATACAACTTTATCTATGTCTCTTTAAAAGTAAACCATTTCTGGGATATCTCACATGGAATTCTGCTTTGGAAAAGGTGGGGGTTCAGGAGATGACCCCTATTGAAGTAATATATAAAATTTCAATTTTTCTTGTAAAAGATCATGGCTTTAAAAAAAATACCTGAGGCAGGTCCTGTTATTTTTTTCTGTCTCCTTTGTCCTGAAACAATGACTATCATAGTTAATGTATGAATCAATCATCTCATTAAGATTTTATATTATTAATTTCAGAAAAGTTCATTTGTGTTGCCTGGGGACAATAAATTCTTTTCAGTGTAATTTTTCATTCCAACAAATATGTTGTGGATGTTTGACAGAATGTTTTACTTAACTGAGGCTGCAAATTGTCTAGACTCTATTCCAGTTTGCTTTAAGCTTTTGCCTCTAGTATTATATCAGATGCATTTTTTTAATTCTTTCAATTCTTACTTCCCCAAGGAAGAACTAAACAAAATAGTCTTATAAAACCAAGGATTTTGGGGGGGGGGTGGATAAAGGGTAATGTCAGGTTAATCTGGGCCATATTAGGCATTAGCTTGTAAAATATGCATAATAAATATTTTAAAAGGAGAGGGAATTGTCAAAAATATAGGGGCATGTAGACTTTTTTCTGCCAAGGATAAAATGAGCTTCTACTTTACATAAATTTTTGATAGTTACTTATAGGTAGTTTTAAACCTAAAATAATCGAAATGTATAACACATCTCTAAAATTCTTCTGGTAGAACAAAAATGTTAAATAGCATGAAATGAATATTAAATGGGATATTAAAAATAGTATATTAAATTTATAAGGATTTCAGACAAACTAAACAAAAATGAATTGTAATTTAATTTCATTCTAAATATATTTTGTTGTAGAAGAGTAATGACTATCTCCATCTGTGGAAAATATTTCTGTACCATAAACTAATTTTTAACTAATACTTTTAGAGATTAAAAACACTTAAGAAACCTAACATTAAATATATGTATTAATTCTTGCAACGAACATTTATCATCATGAATAATAATCTCTACTTTTTGCTACTACTAGCTTTGCCACTAGTGTTATCTCTGGAGTTTTCAACACTTGTAGGACTCAGCTTTCTGGTGTATAAAATTAGATCCATTGTGTTAGACTAGCTTCTTCTACCTTTATGTTTATAAATATATGAAATAAGCACTTTTTCTAGTCCACCTGTTTCCAGTAGAGGGAAAAGACTTTATTTCCCATTATTCTAAATTTGGGATACTGATCAAAAAAAGGAAGTACCTTTCAGTTGTCAACAACAATCAGATTGCATTTGAATGGCATAATTAAATAGTAAATAAAAAAGTAATATGAAACATAGTTGCCTTGCTGGCTTACTTTTCAGATATAGTTTACCTCTGTAGGTCATCATGTAGTAATGCATTTTCTTATCATCTATAATTTTCAAAAATCATGGAGGGCTTATGTTGGTGACAAATCTCCAAGAAGCCTTCCATGACCCTTCTGCTAATCTCCATCCTTCTCTATTATTATACTTATGTATATGCATATGTATATGCACATGTACACACATATGTATATGTATGCATGTTATATTCTCATTATAGCAATTTAAATATATTTATATATCATATTTATACAATTTCTATAGAATTATCTTTTCATTTATTTTTTCTACTTTCAATGCTTCTTTTATCTCATATGTTGGGTTAAATTGTAGATTTTCTATGCAAATTCTCTTTGTTAGTACTCTATTAAAACATTTTTTGAAAATATAAATTTTACAATGAGTACTGCCTCAGCTGTGTCATATAATCAAATGTATATATATACATATATATATTTATTACAATATTTAAAAAATATTCTTTTAAAATATCATATGATTTCCATGCCTTTACCTGGATTTCCTTTTTTGGAGAAAAGGATAACTGTCCTTATTTAATTTACCTTTGATTTCTCTATAACTCACTCCCTTATAGGTAGGGTGATCCCTTTTCAGTATCCTAATAATTAAAGAGTAAAATACATCATAATTTGTGTGAAGATAATGCACAATGGGAGTTGGGTTTATGTAATTTTACCAGTTTTTTCTTCCCATTCAGTTCTTATGTGTGCATAGATTATTAATATAAAAATCTGCCAAAGTTAGGATAAATTTTTTGAGGAGCCAAACTGATTGCTTTAGTCTTAGTTTCACTAGTACCTAACAAAGTGTTTGCATATAATAGGTACTTAATTGATATTTGTAGAACTAAAAGGCTGAAAAGTCATTTCTTCCTTCTGAGTCTATTTGCTCAGCTATCAAGTGGCTTTCATAATAATTAGGATCACAGAATCATGGATTTACAACTGAAATCGGCCTTATGATCCCTCTTCCTCCCTTTTACAAATGTGGAATCTGGGGTTCAAGTATGACTTTTCCATATCACACAAGTAGTTTTAGAGGTGGGACTGATGATTCTATAACTAATGTTCTTTCCTAAAATGATTATACTACAGAGCTATTAGGAAAGTATTTTATACCTGCTGTAAAGATGAGTTATTTTTATTCTGAATAATAACCATAGCTACAACCAACACATTTTAATTTTCTCTCTTGACCCTGAGGAGATTTGTCTAACCAATTGCCAATTCAGGAAGTTTATGGTCTAAAATCCCAAATTAGAAATTGAACTTTAAAAAAAATCCTCTTCCAAAAATAGCTATAAAATATTTTGCACAATGAAGTATATGATCAAATTTATCAGAAAACTAACTCAAATTCCCACAGTGTATTTCAGCTAGTTTTCACTGTAAAATTTTAACATTTAGTTGGCATTTATTAAGAATCTACCATGTGGCATGACTGAGTTATAGGGTGGACATCAAACATAAACATTAGCAGACATTACCAAGTACATACTAAAGTCAGGTCATAGTGTAAGTAGCTCTTCACTTACATAAGCATAAGTCCCTTAATTTGGAGAAAGAGCAGATTCACTCTCCCAGTTTGTCTCTGATGACACTCCTCTGCCAATATCATTTGTTCTCTACCGTTCTTTGTATAATAAAAAGCATGTTGATCATAATGCTCTGATCCTTCAAGTGGAGTTAATAGCAACAACATTGAGCCATAATTCACACCATAAGTTACTCAACAATAGTGGCTCAGAACAGGAGACCATCTATGCTCTTTGAAAATGGGTGTCTTTTCATGCAGAAATATATCAGCACTTAAACCTGAAATATTACTTCCTACAGTATAGCAAGAATTCTGGGAAAAGTTGCCCTGATTATTTAGTGTTTACTCAGGCAAAACTACCATTGAAGTCAGTGAGTGTTCTCCCTTTGTAAATATTGCAGAATTAGCTCATTTAATTTTCCTACGATTGTTTATGGAGTCATAGGCTAAAATAAAATCCATATGTACAATAAAATTTGTTAAGAGCCAGCCAAGGGATTTACTCTGATTTTTTCTCTTAGTTTTTCTTTGTTTGTAGAAATAAATACTTGAGGTAAAGATCTTTATTTCCTTAATATTTATGGTTATTTCATATTTTGACATAAGAACTTTTCTACAAGGGCTTTGATAAATAGAGTGGAACTAAACAATCATTCAGTTGAGCTTCAATAAATTTATATCTGTGTCCCCATGATGCTTCTGTATTTCACAGCATTTCAGATAGGTAATGCCACATTTATTAATAGCTCGAAATCAAGGTTAGTGAGAATGTACACAAGAGCCAAACCAATGAAAACATGGGCTGAAAGGAAATGAAGTGATCTTTAATGAATAAGAAATATAATAAAGTTAGTAAAAGACTCTAAAAAGTTTTTAAAAAATGAATGAGATGAAATTGGTCCTCCATTTTCTACCACTTAGTATAATGCCTAGAGAAGTTGACTGATCCACTGAAATGAATTCTTTCTTTCCTCCCAATTCTACTTCATGGAGCTAAGGAAGTATTATTGTGTGGTTGAACCACACAATAATACTTCCTTAGCTCCATGAAATCATCACTAGTAGAGTACACTCTGAGAACTTGAATTCCTCACCACTCTATATTCTTAGCCATTTAAACCAACCAGAAAATGGTCTTTACCCCAATTCTGATTCTTCTTGTTCCATGATTCTCTATCTGGTAATAGCAACCTAATTCATCTAATTAACCTCTCAATTTCCTGAAATTTCTAAAATAAGATGTTTAGACTAGAAACTGCTAAAGTTCATTTCAACTTGATTCTGGAATAAGCTTTTTTTGGTGACAGTAGGACTTTTGAGACTAAATTAGGTAGAAGCTGCTGAACAAGGGTTCTTAACTTGAGATCCATGGAACATTTCAATTGGCTTTTTGTCATCATTTGTATACTATTAATGGATTTTTTTAAAATATCATTTTAAGAATGATTTCATAGGTTTCAAAATATTTCCCAAAAGGTCCCTGGTGTGCTAATATTATACATACTTTTACTTCAGAGCAAACATCAGCCAACTTTGTTTAGAAGGTCAAACCAGTCCTCTGTTTTATATAGCCCCACAAATTGAGAATGGTTTCTAGCCCAACATCTGTTTTTATATTGTCCATGTGTTTAGTACCTAGGTTGCAAAAAACAAACAACCAAACAAGTGGGTAATATTTGTTCCATAGGATGTAGTTCTAATTTTGCACTAGAAATTTAATATGATATAAGGGAAACAAAATTATTGATACTTTCAAATACTAATTATTACAGAATGAGTGACCATACAATATATGCATATTATTTTATAGTTATCATTCACATAATAATAAATGCAAAATGTGTTGCCACATAATGGTATAGACTCTTCTATAATAATAGTCTTTCAACATAAATACCCATCAGATAGAATTCTCCTTGGACCAGTATTGTTCCACATAAGTTACCTACAATTTTGATTTAGGTTAAGAATGGATCCTTAGGCAATCTGAAGATGACATAAATCTAAGAGTGCTGCCTAATATGTTGGATGACTATATATATATATATATATATATATATATATATATGTATATACATACACATACATACATGCATACATATAATCTCAAAAACTTTGTAGAATGGGCTAAATTTGCAATATTAAACTCAATAAATGTAATGATTTGTGAACTTAAAATTAAGAGTTTATTTAGGAACAGAATGGGGTAGATAGGGGAAATACACTGAACTGACATCTCAATATTTATCAATATTATAATAATGTAATAAAAATTGTTACATTTGATTACATAAAAGAAACCTTTTATCCTATACTACAATATTTTCTGTTTTGGGAAATACATTTTTGAAGTGACATACAAACTGGGGACAAAGATTTGACTAGAATGATGAGGACCTAGGAAGATCAATGAAAGTCATTTTAGCAAGAAGAATAGAAAACTTAGGGAGCATGATCTCAAATTTCACATTTTTGAAGAAGAAAACAGACTTGTACTGATGGCCCCTAAAGAAAACAAAAAAGCAATAATTGATGGAAGTGACAAGGATAGAGATTTTTACTTCTTCATGAGGAAAATGAATTTTCTACAAACGTAATGGTTTGTCTTGGGAGGTAGTAAACTCTATACCTTAAAGACTTTTCTAAGTTTAAGAAGCAATCAATCTTGAGTACTGTTTGAGGAATGTTTAAAGTCTACCATTGAAAGGGAGTCTACTTCTTTTTTTGGCAATCTATTTTGCATTTATCTTTTACTGAATAAGTGCTTGAAAGCACTAATAATTACAAAATTCTGTCTTTTTAGAACAGGAGTTAGAGCTACATCCTATTGGACAAATCTAGTCATCTGAGTCTTTTTATTTAAAGTCAATAAATTAAAATCATAGGTGATTTAAAAAAAATACAGACTGTGGATCAATAACTATTTTTAACTTGTAGGTTATACCATATAGGCAGAGGGCTGGATTTGGCTTGCTTGACCAAAGCTAGCCAAGATATAAGGTATTCCTCCCAATTCTGTGATTACATTATCTTCATAACAACTGATGGTTCATAAATAAATCTTAGCAAAAATTTAGTCAAATATCATTATAACTGTAGTAATTTTACCTATTAGAAACTATCAAACTATTAATAAAAGTAGTGTCATTCTGCTGGTGACAAGTTTTGATAATTGTGTCATACACTACATTAGTAATAAATGCAGCTTTAAAATCCAGCTGTTTTAATTCCTCAAATGATGTATTTTTGCTTTCTACAAATATTTGACAATTTTCTCATTAATTCATATTCATATTTTCTAAAAAATATTAAAAAGAATTTTTTTCATTCAAAGTCATAGAATCATCACCATAAGGAAAAGAATTTGCTCCTTTCTACCAAACATTTATCTACATGATTATTAGCTACCTGGGAAAAATTATTATACCTCAACCTATGACAGTAGGATTAAGATTTGAAATGCTTCTAGTGTAAACCTCTATGTTAAAGATAGCTGTGCCCTCAAAGGCAAATGAACACAACCAAAGTCACTGAATCAAAAGAATTGATTTTGGCAATAGAATGAATAGAATTTCATCTTTAAATGTTCCATATATGGTTCTTGTGTGAAAGACCTGACAATAATACATCTTTGGCATTTTCTTTAAATTTAGAAACAGAATATTGTTTTTCTGTGACACTACAATTTCATCCACACCCTTCACTTCTCTAATCACCAGCTACAGGTATTTACCCCCTGGACTTTGCTACTGGCAGTCACAAGAAGAACTTTGTGATGAAAATAGTTTTCTTGATTTTTTATTTAACAATTTGCCCTTGGATGAGAATATAGGCAAATATGATATTTCAAAAATATTTTGAAGTTAGAAATCCCTTTAGAGATATGAATTAATTACAAACTATAAATATGACAAATGCAAGCATAAACAACTTATATTTTTGGAACTTCTTTAGTCTCACATATGTCTTTATATGTGACCATGGCCACACATATTATATGGACATGCATGTACACATACATGTAGATGCACACAGATTTAACTATTTATCCAAATTTCTACTTTAATCTTGATAACATAGGAAATGAGAGTCATTTTAAAAAGTCCTTAAGGGTCATTTGGGGAATTGTTTTACTGTTTAGACATGTTTTCCTATTATCTTCATGCATGTTGTCTTGCACATAGTAGAGGAAATTAATAAATATTTCTTGATATTCAATTATCCAATAGTTGGAAAATAATAATAGAAAAACACATATGCAAAAGTAATCATTAACTATATTTCAATTCATCAACAAGCTGACAAAGAAATTAACTTATATCATTAAAGATGCTTTATTGATCCATCTATGCAGTCTCACAACATATAGCAACAATAGTTGCACCTTTTTGATAATTTTAAATAACCAACTCTATGGAAAATTATTTAAAATTTTCAGTTATAAGCATGAGTTATGAAAACAAAGAAATAAACTTGAAATTCAGTCCTTTGAAATATTTTAGAATTTTCTAGATAAAATGGATGGTTAAGACTGGTATCCTTATTATTTCTTCCCTTCTTTCATCAGTGCACTTGAAGATGTGTCAACCCTAAAGTACATTCAGAATGGCTCAGTGCTGGGAAAATTCAAGAAAATGCATGATGATGGAAAATGCCTGAACAGTGGAGAAAAGATTGAAAGGCTATCCAAATATACTGTCAGAACTGAAAATCAAGGTTATTAATAAACAAGGACATAAACATGAAAGACCATTACTACTTAATCATAATCCATTATTTTCTGTAAATTCAACCAAGCTACTCAAGAATAATAGTCTCATACCTGCTTACCAAAGATATTAGACGGAAATGTTTTCTTTATAAAGGAAATTCACAAGCTTTGCTTCAATATCTCTATTTTTATGATGAAAATATACAATTGAAACATCTTCATGTCTTTTGAATATAGTTAATAGGTTTTATTCATAAACCTATTCATAAGAAACACAATGCCAAATATCACATAAAACACATTAAGAAAAAAGTAATATATTCTTTGTATCTTTTTCCTGCTGGGTATACACACTCAAACTCATCACAGTATATATATTTATATAGATTATTTATTCTATTTCCAACATTATCACATCTATGGTGGCATTAGTGAATACATAAATATATATAAATAAAATAAACTCTACAGGGTAGACTAGAGATAATTAAATGTGAAAATAGTGAAAGCCTAAAAACTATGGTAAAGGACATTTTCCAAGAACAAATCTCTTCCAGGTTTGATTTTAAAGAATGTCAAAGAAAAGGCTGAGTTGTTCATCATGATGTTAAAATGTGGTAAAATGACAGTAACAAAGGTAAACTTTACTTTTAGTCCCCACTCTTCAGAGAAGGACAAATAAATTTTAAAAGTCTATTAATTTGGGTTTGCTTTTATTTTAGGAGGGAGGGAGCAGAGCCAAGATGGCAAGTAAAGTCAGAGACCCCACTCCCCAGCTCTCCCCCCGACCCACTAAATACCTTTCAAAAATTATTCTAACCAAATTCTAGAGTGGCAGAACTCACAAAAAGACTGAGTAAAAACATTTTCCAGTCCAAGAAAACTGGGAAGATCCTCAGGAAGGGCTGTTTATATGAGAGGTATAAAGGATCCTTAGTACAGCCCAGGCCACACCAAAGTGAATGGGTTGCAATCATTCCAGAATACACCATGGAGCACCTGGGGTTCCAGGCAGTGGTAATGTTTTAAGGATATCATATCTCATTCCAGAGATTGCCAAGACAATGAACTTGAAAGGTCAGTGAGAAAATTCTTCCTCAACCTAGTGAGGGTGGAGCACAGTCTAGCAAAATTCTCAGCACAGACCCAACCCCAAGTGATCAGGAGCAGATCTGGGGAGTCACTGGGAAGCTGTTTCCTGAGCACTCAGCTCACTGATGGTGACTAGGTCAGGGGGGACTTCAGAGTTCTCTATGTATTTCTGAGGCATGACACTGTTGCTCTGAGTTGCAGTCTGGGGCCCCAGTCTCAGGAAAAGGAGCAGAATCACAGTAGAACTTACTTCTTACAGCAGAAGAGGGACCCTCCTCACAGTTCTAGGGTGGAAATAAGAGTTTATGTTCATCCAAAGACCAAGCACAGGCCAGGAGAGCAGTCAATGTCTCTTATAAGACCTTGGAGGAATTGAGAACTCACAGGTCCCCAGGAATATCTCTGAAAACAGCTGCCAAAACACTCAAATGCTTGGTACAATGCTTCCTCCACCCTGGAAGCAGAGCCCACCATAACAGAGTCAAAATCAAGTCACAGGCTGGGGAAATGAACAAACAACAGAAGAAAAATCCAACTCTAGACAATTACTTTGGTCCTATGGTGGATCAAAATATACCCTCAAAAGATAATCAAAGATTCAGTATCTAAAACCTCCAAGAAAAATATGAATTGGTTTCAGGCTATGAAAGAACTCTTAAAAAGATTTTGTAAATTAAGGGAGGCCTCAGACACTTAATAATTACCTAGCTGTGTGGCCTTGGGCAAGTCACTTAATCCCATTGCCTTGCAAAAACCTAAAAAAACCAAATACTGAAGGAAGTAACA
This sequence comes from Macrotis lagotis, assembly GCF_037893015.1. Lineage (NCBI taxonomy): Eukaryota > Metazoa > Chordata > Mammalia > Peramelemorphia > Peramelidae > Macrotis > Macrotis lagotis. The sequence continues at coordinate 75,018,775 of NC_133660.1, forward strand.
TCCTAAAAATCCAGTTTGAGTCAAATGGAAAAGTGGTTCAAAAGGTCAATGAGGAGAGGAATGCCTTAAAAAGGCAGAATTGGTCAATGGAAGATATGAAAGCTCTGAAGAAAGTAATTCTTTACAATATAGAATGAAGCTAAGGGGAGCTGATGATTTTATATTAAATCAAGAAACAATAAAACAAAAGCCAATTTGGAAATTTGTGTTACAAAATATTTAGTATGTCTATACCTAGTACATTTACCTTTTTTTTAACCTTTAGATACATCAGGTCTTCTGGAGAGATATCTCCAATGAACTGTTTTGACTAGAGGTGAACTTGGATTCTTTTTTTTTAGTTTTTTTTTTTTGCAAGGCAAATGGGGTTAAGTGGCTTGCCCAAGGCCACACAGCTAGGCAATTATTAAATGTCTGAGACTGGATTTGAATCCAGGTACTCCTGACTACAGGGCTGGTGCTTTATCCACTGTGCCACCTAGCCACCCCTGAACTTGGATTCTAAAAGTCTATGTTAGCTCAATGTAAACTTGGGAAAGGAGCTACTAATCTGGAAACAATTCAATAATCTCAGATTCAGATTGAATCTATTTTCTAAGGGCACATTTCATTCAATTTTTTTTCCTGTATGAATTGTCATCTTTGAATTTAATCTAGGAGTCTCCTTTTAACATTTTTGGAATTGATAAAATGTTCAAGAATATCCCAAATATGATCTTCTGGAGAAATTCATCAATAAAGTAAGATCTCTCTTTCTTGTCAATGATGTGCAAGAGATTCTTTATGGCAGTGGCAAATATCTTGATGAACATCTCCCTATTTTGATAACTTGCTTAATAGAAATAAATGAAGGATAACTGAACTGATTTAAAAACATGGTTGCATTTATCTTGCATGATTTTAAGCTGTATCAGCAAAACTCTTGTTGGAAGAGAGCATTTTGCAGGACTGAGTTAGGTTTTTTTTAATTTCTAAAAGCATAATAAGCATGATTAAATCATATATTCTTTATTCCTTTTATTAAATGATTTGACTTAAAATATGAGATGCTGTTCAAGGTTTTCTTTTTTTATCAGAACCTAGCTGATTATCTTCTTATAGTTTCATTCAGCATAATTTACATAACTAGATCATTTTTTCAGGTTTTTATAAATTTGAGATATGATTTGATAATAATTAGTTTCTTGATGCTTTTTATATAAAAATGTCATCATTTTTGTTATTTTCACCTTTGAGATATCTTTCAAAAATTACTTCCTAAAGTCTGAAGATTTTTTTTCAGTAGACAATTCTTCAATTTGCAATTTTCTTGGTGTGATTACTCTCACTTTTTTTTCTTAAGCAAATATTCCTATTTCATCAAATAGTTCATTGGAAACTATAGTGTCAAGTTCCTAATGTTGTGGTTCCTCTGTAATTTAGGATAAACCTAGACTGTTATAGAATTTGTACTGTTAATCAATTGGTTGAACTGTTTGTTTCAGTAGCAATTTTCTTGGCATGATGGATTCTCTATTGGCTTTCATAACTTACTTTCACTTCTAACATTTTTTCCATTTTACTCTGAGAGTATGTATACACTTGTACTAGTCTCCTTCATAGTATTTTACATATGAGGTCATACTATAAGTCGATATTGACTTCAACTGTAGTTACTTTGTATACAATGGTAAGGCTTTTCCAGGAAATAGTAATTATCAGGGTAATCTAATTTAATTTCCCAGGTTTTTAAGATTTATGAGTCATTTAAATAGTTCAGATTAAAATTACTGCAATTGGTCACAATGCCTTCTTTTCATCATTAATATATTTAAAAAATAAAATTCACTTTGATCTTTGCTTTAGTTAATCTCTTAGTATAAATTGTAGAGTCTTTTATTTATGATACCAATATCACTACCAGACCAGTTGCTTACTACATATTAAAATATTCTCTTGTTTTCTCATCATGTTAAATGGGGTCCAACATTTGTCATACATTCCAACTTTTTTTGGAAGATTTTTAAAGTTATATAGGTGTGAGTTTTCCCACTCTCATTTCTTTCTCAAATCTGAGTCACAATTTCCAAATTTGAACAAGATATTTTAATTTTTAATTCAATCTAATTAAAATATTACTTATGGGTTAATGTTATTGACCCAGATTAGTAAGTAACTGAAGAACCTACATGAATCATCCCCTTTCATGACATTTCCTTCACATAACAACCTAAGCAATGTGACTTGACCTTCAATTATTTTCGTATTTCATTGGTTTAGTTGAATTATACAGAGTTTTATTGACTTTAATAAAAGAGATAGCTATATTCAGTACAGAGTTAAAATACTTTACGTGAATCTCATATATGTGCACTGTTACAACTAGAAATACTTTTACAATTCCTAAGCAAGAGGACTAGTATCATGACAACTTTCTCCCCCTCTGTATTGTTGTATTCATACAAATTAAATAGCCAGGTCACATTTTCCTCCTTTTGTACATGCATAATTTAAATATCTGATTTATGATTTTAGGGGTGAATCCATCTAACAACACATATCATGCCCTAGTAATAACTTAGTAGATGAGTCTTTGAAAATTGATAGAGACATAAAGAGGTTGAATGATTTGCTCAGGGTCATATATGTACCTATTAAGTATCAGAGGGATGATTTGAAAATATCTCTAAAGTACAGTATTTGCTACAGTAATTCCCACTACAATTTCTACTAAAAGATGGTTTTTTTAAGCCAAATTAAAATTTCACAGTAGCTGAGGATCAGCAGATGTTATTCTTTCTCCTTAAATAGGCTATTGGTTTTCACCTTCATGCATTTCTCTTAAGAGGGGAGAGGAGGTTAAGTATATTATCAAGCATGTCATTTAGTAAGCAGGGGTAATGGTCAGAGATTAGAGATTTGGAACATAATAATTTATTGGTCATATATATTTATATACATGCATATACATATATATATGTGTATATATATATATATATGTATATGACAACTTCATTCTTGGAGTTGAGAAAGATTTATGTTTTACTAATGATGCATAATAGCTGCATGACCCTGGTCAAGTGACCCAGTTACTGGGGATCTCTGTGTCCCAGAGACTAAGTTACACATTTGACAGGAGTCTGCATTTGTGGCTGTAGTTTCCAAGCGGATGATTCTCTAAACAATTAAAATTACAAGTCTGCTTAAAATAAATGAAGAAATTATAAAATCTGTGAAAAAGATAATGTACTGTCTGTCCATTGAATAAAAAAATGGAGATAAGTGTATTAGAGCTCTGCCTTCAAACACTAAAATAAGATATTTGTTTGCACACTTAAGCATTTGAGAATAACTTCAAATTTCTACCAATTGCTGACTCCCCTTTCCACATTTTCCACAACCACAACTAAAATAAAAAATATCTGAGTTCAAATCCAACCACAGATTCTTATTGGCTAAGTGATCCTGGCCAAATCACTTAATTCTGCCTCAGTTTTCACAATTATAAAAAGGGGGAAATAATAGTTCCTACCTTCCAAGGTTAATGTGAGGATAAAATGAGATAATATTCATAAAGTGATTACCAAAGTGCCTGATAATTATTGGCATTTAATAAATTTTTGTTTCTTCCTTTTAAAAGGAAATATATAAGGAGTATTTATTTTATTCTTTGATCAGAGAGATCAGAGCTCAGGTTCTTTATGTGACTGAAAATGAATGATTTAGTTGTTATACTAAGCAGATTTATTATCTCCATTTCCCCTTACATAAAAGGGGGCTAACTATGTACATAGATATCAATAGATACTTGAAATGGTATTGTTTTTAAATATTAATACTAAATTTTAATCTTAAAATATTGATAACATCAATGTTATAATGAATACCCTGTGAAGGAAAGCTCTTTTTTACCAATGCAAAGTATCAACTTCTCTGCAACTCTTTGATCCAGAGAGTTGCCTCAAGCAGTTGTATCAACTCAAGGAGAAAACCACAAGTTAACATTATCTATATTGAATAACATTTTATTTATTATATTAAATGTTTTCTCAAAACATAATCTGATTCAGGCCAGAACTTGGTAGTTTTACAGCATGCATATGATAGGTCAGAAAAGACAGAGAACATCAGGAGGTTAAGTGACTTGACCAGGATCAGACAGGCAGTATAAGACAAAAGCAATGCTTCAGTCCAAACCTTCCTGCCTTTTATTTAACATGAGTTTGTTGTTGTTGTTTTTTTTTTTTTGTAAACAAGGAAATGGGGTTAAGGTGCCACTCTACTGAAACCTCAATAAAGGATGTATGGAATACCACTTGCGCAAATTCATGGATTTCTATTTTCAACAACTAGATATAACAGGTAAATGCCTCTGGGTGGATAAGAACATTATTCTTTAGAGCCCAAGAAAATTTTATCAGCTTTTTTGTTGACACTGCAAATCCAGAATTAGCAATGGTAAGCAGAAGAATCAATTAGTAGCTTTTGACCTCCTGATCTCAAAAATTTTGCCAATAAACTGCATTGTAGATGCTGATTTAAATAGCAATCAGCAGAAATATTCTATTGAACAGGAAAATAGGCTTTTTTTGTCTATAATTCCCATGTCAAATTGCTCATCAATATCCAGGAAGAATACTAGTTAAATACTGGGCTTAAAATATTTTTTTTCTTTCCCAAATTAGCCCACATCTGAGAACTGGCTGGAAAGTTGCTATCAGATTACATTAACATTCATTCCACTTTAAGGGGGCTGCTAGGTGGCACAGTGAATAGAGCACTGTCTCTGGAATCAGGAGGATATGAGTTCAAATTTGACCTCAAACACTTAGTAATTACCTAGATGTGTGACCTTGGGCAACCCCATTGACTTGAAAAATGCTAAAAAACAAAAGAAAAATATTAATCCCACTTTGTACTAAAACATTTTGGGTAATTTAACTGTTGTCCTAAAGTTCTAATCAAATTACCAAAGTAATAGGTCAGAGTGAGACACATATTTTGAATTGATGTGGGGGAAAAATTGCTGAGTATGGATGATATCTCTGAATCAGAGTTCAAATCCATTTTACTACTACTTATGTCATCTTAGATAGGACAGAAAGTCTTGCCTCACCTGAAAAATATAGAGGTAGGACTATCTCCTAGCCCTGAATCCATTCTGAAGGTGAGAATGTTATAATCTTCTGCCCTAATCAGGTGGTATAAGGTCTCTTTTAATATCCTCAATGAGTTATTTGCAAATTAGTAAAATCAGAGTGGTTTAAGAATGATCTAAATAGGATTGTTAAATTTCTTAGATTTGAGAATTTTGGAAAAGCATGTCACTAATTTTGAATTGTGCTTTTCAGGAAGCAAACAAAAAAATAATATCCAACCTTTCCAATCTTGCTTCTATTCCCTGAAACTGCCTTATGATTTCTTTTGTCTTTTTGAAGCATGTTATCACTTGAAACTGGAAAACCCTATTCCTCTTTATCCTCCCATCCATCTAAAGAAATCTTACTCTCAAGGCCCTGATTCAATGTGTCTCTGTTTGTAAACCTTCCTTTACCTCTGTTAAAAGGTTTCATCCTAATCTTAACTCCTTACTCTTCATTGAAGATGCTATACACTTCAACTTTCTTGGTCCAGTCTAGACAGCTCAAGAGCTTAACAAAATAAAACTTATATTATAGAAGAAGCAGTAATATTTCATAAAAATCATAAAAATTCGAAGATACAACTAGACAAATCTTAAGGTGATTTTAGAAAATATGTTAATAACATTGGTGTTGATTCCTGGATTACACATATTTAGAAAAAGAGTGACTATTAAGAGTAAATATTGGTTTACCAAGTATAATTCAATCTCAACTAAACCTTAGTAGACTCATGGATCATAGAAATATCATAATTATATTACATCTAGATTTTAGTAAAATCCTTAATTAAGGATCTTATTATACTTGTGTGGATGAGATTGATTAATATTGGTTGTAAAAATAATATAGAATAGTTTGAATGAGCATAACTAGAGTGTGGATTAATGGCTGAAGTAAATGAAGAGAGAGCCCTCTAGTAAGTTACTATACATCAGTCCTCAATTCTGTGAGGCATAACATTCTCAGAATAAAACATTTGAAATAAAATTTAGAGATCCCTTTATTTAAATTTCATAATTGATACAAAAGAAAGTCAAGACCTGAGATACCGATACTTATCCAATGTTAGACTACTTTAAGTAACCCATCTAGAGAATCTAATGGAATTCACCTGTTCCTGAACTTGTACCTGAAGGCCTTCCCTTTCTACAAATCCCACCCCCCCATTCATCCATTCGCCACCAAAGAAGGTTCTTGATTTATTTCTTGCTTAATTCAAGTGGTTGTTACCCTTGAATGGTCTTTTGGTTCTTCTTTTATATCTAAATAATTTTACAGATTTCACCTTAAGTTTGATTATGATTGACAAGTCTCACATATATATGCTGCAGTATAATAAAAGGGTTAACTATTCCAAATATATTTCTGCAAGTTTTTTTTATATTTTAGCATGGGCTCTAAGAATGACTATCATTTATCTGTCTATTTTATGTTTTGAAAGGATTCATCTTTGTATAGCTGCCATAAGGAGTCTGAGCCCTGCATTTCATTAATATTATATAGATCTGCTATGATTCATTTTACAACTCTGAAGTTTACATTAATGCTGCTATTGTACAGGTGTTAATTGCTTTAATGTGGTCTTCCCACTGAGCTTTACCTTCAGAATGCCAGTAAGTCTTTTAATTTTTTTAGCCACAGGCTTCTTGATGTCTTTGCCTGGAAGATATTGGGATATTTATAGGTATACCCTTCACTCATTGATTCAATGAAACCTCCAAAGTCAAGTTAGCAGCCTTCAGTCTATATATTCCCTTGACAAATTTTAAGAATCAAATACTCATTGAGCTCAAGTAACATTTCAGTATCACTGGAGAAAGACCCTATAAGATGAAGAAACAGTTGAATTTATTTTTCAGAGGTAACACAGACTTCAAAGGAAGTTCATTGTCTTCCATATTCATATTTTTGCCAATAAGATGTTTTCATTTGCCACTCTTAATTTAGAAGTCAATCTCAATTCTATTTAGAAGAGATGATATTGGATTTAAGGCAAGTAGGCACCATAATGTACTTTAAACATCTCTCTGATAAATGTTACTTATGTATTATTTGTTCTTGACAGTACCACATTTCCCCATGTATAAGATGCACCTTAATTCTGGGTACTGAAATTTGAAAAAAATGCATTAATAAGGTTATTGAACTCAAATTTTATTCATCATGAAATTCAATGACATTCTGCTCATAACTTTCAGGAATCTTTTGGGCAAGTTTGATGCATGGATGTATGCTTAGTCCATTCCGGTACATGAGCCTTAAGCACCCACTGTGTCCTCATTTGAAATCAGTAACTTCTTTTTCATTAGCATTCTTTCTTGCCTCCTGCTGAACCATATTTGTGGATATAGAAATTCCACTTGCCATTTGATTTTCAATCCATAGCTTCAATTCTCTCTTTTATCTGGTCATTTTGCTGCCTTGCCTCTCATGGCCTCCTTCTGCCTAGGCATCTTTAGTTGTGTTTCTTCTTTCTATAGTTTTCTAAGTTGGAGGAGGACCAAACATACATTCAACAGGATGGTTTCCATTCACTTGTTTTTAGGATTTTGCAAGGCAAATGGGGTTAAGTGGCTTGCCCAAGGCTACACAGCTAGGTAATTATTAAATGTCTGAGACTGGATTTGAACCCAGGTACTCCTGATTCCAGGGCCAGTGCTTTATCCACTGCACCACCTAGACGCCCTTCCATTCACTTTTGCAAACTGGATTACATTGAACTTGAATTCAGAACTGTATGAAAATCTTTTCTGAGCCATTTCTGTGCAGAGGATTGTAAAACATAACCTAATATACCAGTAACAAATCAGAAACAATGAGCACAAAGACAAGAAGTATAAAAAAGTGGGAAATGCAAGTAAAAAATAATCTACCTCCATCCAAGATGCTCCCAGTTTTTAGGCCCCAACTTGTTCAAAAACGGGTGCATCTTATACATGGGGAAATATGGTATTTGTGTGAAATGTTTAAAACAGAAATTTTTCATTCATATGTCAATTACTCTTGCATTTTCACTTTTTGATTCTATTTTGTATTTCTGCAGTCTTTATATGTCATGAAAGTGGAACTGATTGAAAGATTTTGCAAAAATCTACAAACAGTATATTTGTATGTATTGTATGTATATTCATATATACATATATGCATATATACAAATAAGGAGGGAAATGAATCTCTCTTAGGCAGCTTATTCAAAAATAAGAGATGTGATAAATTGCTACGTTATCCCTTGGTACTTCCTGGCATTCTTGTTTTATGTTTTGGTCTATTACTTACTTGTAACTTTGTAGAATTTTTTTTCATGAAACAATCTATGAATACTGAAATATATAAATATATAAAACTACAAATAGATGTTTCAAAATTTGTAATTCAGTTCATAAAGATAATGGTCAACAAGAAGGAAGAAGTAAATCATTGGGAATATATGAATTCTACCTAATAATTTTAAAGATTTTTACATTGTATAGCTAAAGGTAGTTTTAAATTCACATTCAGATCTCATTTAATTTCTTCACTCTTCCTATATACCAGTACACTTGCAAACAACTTTGTTTTTTTGGGGGAGAGATACATTAACAAATATCTCAAAGTAGTAGAGCCCAAATTCAAATAAATCATTAAGGATATCATTCAGATATAGAAACAACTCTAACTAACAAATTGTTAATTGTTTCCCCTTTGTTGAACTGCAAAATATCTGATAAGCAGAAATTTTAAAATATCCCAAAGTCCAATCAATATCAGATAAATTATATATAATATATATATATATATATATATATATATATATATATATATATATATATGTATGTATACACACACACACACACAAACACAACCTTATGTATGATGTGGGGACAAGAATAACAGAAACATAGTGCACATTAATTGCACAACTGCTGATCAAACTACAAGGTGGTCGGTTAAAAGATAAATTGTTTGTTAAGTGTTTCAAATGAAGAGTTGTTCAAAACCTGAGAAGCTTGTTTATTTTAGCATACTTCTGCATTATACATACCCATATATGCATAAACTACCACATATAAGTACATAATATAAAATAAAGAAATATGCATCGAAAAGTCCATTGTCTTGTTATCTTATATTTGATTTGTTGTTTTTCGATTGTTTTCAGTACTGACCTGTCTTGATCCCATTGGTAATTTTCTTGGTAAAGATGTGGGATTGGTTTGACATTTTCTTCTCCAGTTCATTTCACTGATGGGTAACTAAAGCAAACAAGGTTAAGTGACTTGTCTATGTCTATGGCCACAAACCTAGTGTCTAAATCTAGATTTGTTCTCAGATTTTCTTGTCTCAAGGATTTGCCTGCTATTCATTTCACCACCTAAATTCAATTTTTGATTGCTCAGACCCATTTACATGACATGTCAAAAATGTTTTGGAGCAGTGATGAAAATCACAGTGACTTAGAATCTGTCAGTCCTTTAATTAGTTTCAACTGAAACCTTAACATTATTTAAAGAAAAAGAATTATAGAAATTAGTAATTTATGAGTTAGAGGTGATTTTCTGACTAAGACTTTAATTGAAGCTTGGGACAGTCCACCAAAAAACAGAATAAGTAGGCACTGGGACAAGTGCTCTGGATAAAAAGGAAGAGAATCCTATGCTCTCAAAGTGTTCACATTCTAATAAGGGAACCATGAAAATAATAATATGCAAAAATGATGCATATCAGGTACATTGTAGGTAATCTTTGAGGAAAGACACTTGTAATATTTGAGGTGGAAGAGAAAGACTGGAAAGAGTTACTTGCAGAAGGCAAGATGAGCTCTCCACCCTGTATTTACAAATTGGACCTGGGTAATGTGTATTAGAGATGCCAAATGGCACCTGCTCTTACTCTAAGATCAAGGGTTTCCTGTTATTTCTTTCTATATGTGTGTATGGTTCTACCTCCTCTTCCATTATTCTTACTCTATGCTGTGGTAAACCTATACTTCATTATCTTCAGACATCTCTGTCTTCCTAAGCTAACTCAGCTTAGAAAAATAACTTCCTATCATTCTTCTCTTCCCCAAATAGAATTAAGACTAGCACATTTTCTAGGTCCTTGTGGGAAAAGATGCATAAAGAGAGCTAGGCAAAAATGTTGAATTTCACTTTATCATCCTGATTCTCGTACTACGTAGATAGAAAGATGATGAGATGGTTTCTGTTATTTGTTGCAACTAATCAACCAATTATTATTACCATAGGATAAAATCCTCTTCCTTATGTGGTTAGATTCAGCTTAGCCAAACACAATGACTGCATGAGCTAGAACTTTATAGATAAAACATGCCGAGAAACAGCAGACTATAGTTTGTAATAAGATTCCCTCTTTCTTTGACAGCTTCCTGAATGCCTTTAACCTTACCTATTGCTGTTATTATATGCATACATTAGCAACATATGCAGACATACACAAATTTCTGTTGGATGTAAAGGAATTGCCTCAAGTATAAAATTCAAATTATTGAAAATGAATAAATAGTGCTTATTGAGTTTTCTAGGGATGCTATGAAATCTTTTTTCACTTTTTAGAATGTAGAAAAATATAGCCCTTAACATTAAGGATTGACGTAAAAATAATACTAAAATACTTAAGTGTATTTTCTGAAATGATTAATCTGGATTGCTCAACTAGAAAATTTATAAATTCAGTAAGTCTGAATTTCTACTTGCGTAACTTGTTGCCCTAAATGTCAATTCCAAACCAATAATGGAGGAAAAACAGAGGATCATTTTTCTCCAATTACCTAGAACAAACCAACTCAAAATCCACAGAATCATTCTATTTCTCAATGAGAACCCCTTACCCCTCACCCAATATCACCTATGTTTTCACTCTACTCAATAGCTGTTTTCTCCTCTTTCTGTTGTCTGCCCCCAACATTCTTCTCCACATGATTTCCCTGGGTTCTTCCTAGTTCTCAGAAATAGTCAGAAGGCATTTTCCGGGCTATTTAAATATAAACCTCGAAGTCACTTAGACTGTTATAACTGGTTTACTTTTTATCTTGTGTGTCCTAATTATTGCCAGATGCAATCTAATTAAGCCCACCAGGTGTCTCCCCTCAGGTTAGAGTACCTCACAGGATTCCTGCTACACATAAAACAGAGAATAACAGAATGTCAGATATATAATGAACTCTTTATGGAAAGAAGGAAGAGTTAGTTGAGTTTTTTTAATGTCTATAATAGGAGACATTGGAAGAAAATTACTGTTAACACAAGTATAGACAATGTTGCTTAAAGTGACAGTCTTTCTACTTAGATATTTCTTCAAAACTATGTTTTTCTTCTGACTGATATACTAATCACTTATTATTCCAAAAAGAATGACAAAATTCAAAGGTATTATTTTTTGTTTCAAAAATAAATCACATAATAATTACTAATATCCATTACTTATGTAAATATATTGATATGTCAATAATCAATATAGGAAAATATGCAGAAAATTATCCTGGACTTTTCCATAAACCAAAGTTATTTCTACCCTAAAACAGCATACTATATTAATTACTGATGGGTTTTGTAATACGTTCTTTGTTGGAAGAAAATATTTTTTTCTTAAAATGATTCTAATAATTTCAGATATAATGAAAGGTTGGAAGCAATTGTATTTGTGGGTTGACTGTTATTGTAAAGGAAAGTTATAAATTTTGAGAATTCTTTCTTATTAGAATAGGCTCCTAAAGTCAGAGTGTAATCTGCTTCTAATGTGGAATGCTACTAATTCTAGTGTGTGACTTGGATAAATATATTTTGTTGTGGTTTTAACAAAAATCATTATAATGAACTGAATATTATTTAGTACTTTATCTGTTAATTTATATTAGGAGAAAACCTCATTTGAGATCACTAGTTTAAAAATGACAAAGCTTTGACATGTTCATGAAATTCATGAAATTCATTGTGAATTTCAAGAATTTTTTAAAAATATTCTTAAGGAAAGGGGTGCCCTTCCCGCCAGGAATTTCAACTCATAGCAAACTAAAATGAAAATAGCTTATCTTACTGTTCAGGTATTATTTTGAATTTGTTGACAGGAGAGTTATTATGTGACATAATAATTATCTGACCCTGCTCAAAACACTTAACTTCCTCATCTTCATAAATTGGAGAGAATGCCAGACTCTATCTCATCAATTTATTCTAACAACAAAACAAAAATAATGTATATGATGTGTTTCACAAATCTTGGAGCACTTTAAGAGTCAAAGAAAATGCTGAGGTGCATTGGCACAAGTCCTACCTCGAAAGATCTCTTTGGCAATGAATTCCCTTGCTTTCAGGACCTCTATGATAGTGTGGAAAAAGAAGAAGAGGAAAAACAACTGCAACAACAACATGAGTACTCAGGACAAAATAAAATTAGAGGCCAGAAAAAAAGAGTTATAAGATTGTGTAAAAAAGAAAAAGAGAGAGAGAGATCATAAATCTCACAAGGATATGGCTAGCTTGATTGAGCCTGTCTTCATGCTAGGCTTTCTTTAGCTTGGAGATTTACTGCCCCAAAAGGACATTCTAATGAGATTAATTCTATAGACGAAATTTTCTCTCCCTGAAACACACTTGGACTTGGGCAACTTAGACTTCAGGATTAATACATTGTTTCCAAAAAAAAAGTGGCAGAGAGGCCTGACATGATTGATTCTATTCTGCTCTTTCCCAAGTAATATCTTCTTAAGAATATGTAAAACCTGCATAATTTGTGTAATTTTCTTTCTTCAGTTGTTACTTCAGAGGTAGCAATCTCATCTGATTGCTCATCATCTGTTGCTAATTAAACGTTTTGCTTACTTGCTTTCTAATTTATTGACTTCTTATCAGACCAACCAAGGTGATAGGGATTACTCTCTAGAAGGAAGTGGAGAACCTTTGGATTGAGGAATACTTCAGAATGGGGAAACACCTCTGTCATTTTATCAGCTCCTTCTCTTCAGGTTCCATGATCACTCTGTTCCTTCAGAACCCTTGAATTACGATCGGATTAACTTTGTTCTTGTTTCTGGATGATGTCTGTCAATTTATGCCTAGAACCACACTTACCATCCTACTAACTTTTCAGAAGTGTCTTTCCCTGAAAACTACTCCCTTTTGCGTTTTATCTCTTCATTAGAAAATAAGTTCCTGGATCAGGCACAGTCTTTGCATCTTTTGTTTGCCAAGCTCTTATCACCATAGTAGCCACACAGTAGGTGCTTAATAAATGCTCTTTTTTTCTCTGATTCAAATAAAAGGATTAATCCCTATCCCTTTGAGATCTTCTTATTGTAATTATGACTATTATTATTTTTGCAGCTGCAGTTTGCAAATTACTTTGCAAATTGATAGTAACAAAGTAATAATGAAACTACTAGAAACAAAGTTAACTTAAAATTTTTAAAAATTGATACCAAAAGATCTTCATATTGTCACTCTCTTCAGAGATAAGATTCTTGGAGGCAGAGACTGTTCTGCTGTCTTTTTGTATGCCCACTGTCAGGCACTTGCTTATTGATAGATAGCTATGTTCACAATTCCATCTTAAATATATGTTTACGAAAGATAAACAGCATGATTATTTCTTTGAGCAAAATTTTGAAATTTAACACAAACTATTGTAGTTTTACATCAATTACAATGGCATTAACTTACCCAGTGTTAGTACTTGTTGCTTATTCCAAAACAGTCAAGGAGTATAAAAACATTTATAGTTGAGAAAATGCTTTAAATAATTGAATTGCATTTATTTAAGCCATAATCTATTGCCTACATAATTCTTTGTTTCAGGTATTTGGGATCCCTTCCCTAAAATTAAGCTTAATATAAAAGCAATTTTATTTATTAGGCATGAGATTTAACTTCATCTTTTTCATTTGGTTCGGGCAATTTTAAGAGAGATCAAACATCAACTCTGTTACTATGTAACCCTGGGAAAGTCACTTAAATTTTCCTTCTCTTAGTTCTCTCATGTGTCAAATGAGTGGTTTCGACTAAATGATACTCTGTGTACTGAGTACTATTTTATTAAGTAATTAGAAAAATGCTTTCCATTGCTTTCAATTTAGGAATCCAATGAAAGCTGTTAAACTTTTTTTTTTAAAGAAAATGACTAGGAATGGATTAAAGAATTCTCCACTTGAGGGGGGTGGAGCCAAGATGGTGGCAGGAGAACAGCCTCTCTTAGGTGCTCTCTCCAAAATATTTCAAAAAACTTAAAATGATGACTCTAAATTTTCGAGAGACAGAACCCATAGAAAGATACAGTGAGGCAATTCTCCAGCCCAAGGTAAACTGGAAAATCATGGGAAGGCTCTGTTCTTCAGGGTTGGAGGAGGCATGCTACAGCCAGCCTTCTGGAAATAGCCCCAGGGCACCTGGGTCCCTGGGAGCCTTACCTCCTGCCAGCAGAAGCAGTTTCTTGACATGCCACCCCTGGGAGCACCAAGCACAACTTGGAAGATCATTAGGGAGACCTCTGTCAGAGTGATCATGAAGCACAGGTCAGCATGTCCCTCCTCAGCACAGCTTCAGCCCTCAGCATAGCCCAGATCCCAGGAAATAGAAGCAGGCCTGTGGAGTTGCCCAGCAGGAGCCACCCAGAAGTTACTACCTGAACACTTAGCACACAGAAGGTAAAGGAGTAGAGGGAGACTGTTGATGTCTGTCCTCTGACCCTGGGACAGGATTCTGGGACTTTGATCATATTCAGACCCTGGTCGCAGTCTGCCCTCCCACCCCGTAGAGCAGGGACCTTCCTCACAGCCCAGGGCAGAGGGGTGAGCTTGTGGTCATTCATAGACCAGAGCACAGGCAGGAGAACAGTGAGAACTTCACATACTGAGGTCCTTTTGGAAGTGTCACAATAATACTCAAAAGCTCAGGGAGCACCCCAAAACCAGGCACAGCCTGGGGAAGTGAATAAACAGAAAAAAAAGGAACCTGACCATAGACAATTACTTTGGTACCATGGAGGACCAAAATACATAATCTGAAGATGAGAAAGTCCAAACTTCTGCATCTAAAGACTCCAAGAAATATAGAAGTTGGGCCCAGGCTATGTTAGAACCCCCCAAAAGATTTTGAAAATCAAGTAAGGGAGATAGAAGAAAAATTGGGGAAAGAAATGAGAGAGATGCAGGAAAAATATGAAAAGGAAGCCAGAAATTTAGTCAAGGAGCTCCAGAAAAATGCTGAAGAAAATAACATGTTAAAAACCAGCATAGGTCAAATGGATAAAAAAGTTCAAAAATTTAATGAGGAGAAGACAGCTTTAAAAAGCAGAATTGACCATATGGAAAAGGAGATAAGAAAGCTCTATGAGGAAAACAAATCCTTCAGATGTAGAATGGTGCTAAAGGGAAGCTGATGACTTTGTGAGAAATCAAGACAATAATTCAACACCAAAAGAATGAAAAAACTGGAAGAAAACATGAAACATCTCATTGAAAAACAACTGATCTGGAAAACAGATCCAGAAAAGATAATTTAAAAATTATTGGGCTACTTGAAAGTCATAATTGGAAAAAGAGCCTTGACCTCATTTTTAAAGAATTTCTATAAGAAAATTGTCCTAATATCCTAGAAGCATAGGGTAAAATCGGAATTGAGAGAATCCACTGATCTCCCCTGGAAGAGATAAAAAAAACTACAATAGCCCCCAGGAATATTGTAGCCAAGTTCCAGAGCTCCCAAGTCAAAGAGAAAATATTACAAGTAGATAGAAGGAAAGAATTCAAATATCATGGAGCTACAGTCAGGATTACCTAGAACTTAGCAGCGTCTACATTACTCTTTTATTTTAGATTTTTGCAAGGCAATGGGGTTAAGTGGATTGCCCAAGGCCACACAGCTATGTAATTATTAAGTGTTTGAGGCCGGATTTGAACTCAGGTACTCCTGACTCCAGGGCAGGTGCTCTATTCACTGTGTCACCTAGCTGCCCCAGCAGCATCTACATTAAAGGCTTGTAGGGCTTGGAATATAATATTGTAGAAGGCAAAAGAGCTGGAATTGAAATTAAGAATCAACTTCCCAGCAAAACTGAACATTCTTTTCCAAGGGAAAAGATGTACTTTCAATGAAACAGGGGAATTCTAAATGTTCCTGTTGAAATGACCAGAGCTGAATAGAAAGTTTGATATTCAAGTATAGACACAGGTGAAGCATAGAGAGGAGGGATGAGAAGCATAAATTATGAGGGACTTAATGTTGATGAAATGCGTGTTTTCCTGCATGGAAAGATGATACTGGTGATACTCATTTCATAAAGCAGGTAGAAGGAGCTTTTATAGATGAGACACAGGAGAGCTGAATTTGAAGATATAATATATTGTAGAAATGGAGTCAGTGGGTGAAAGGGAAATGTACTGGGAGTAAGAGAAAGGAGAGGTAAAATAGGCTAAGATATTTTTTTAGGTTGTTTTCTTGCAAAGCAAATGGGGTTAAGTGACTTGCCCAAGGCCACACAGCTAGGTAATTATTAGGTGTCTGAGACCAGATTTGAACCCAGGTACTCCTGACTCCAGGGCCCGTGCTTTATCCACTGCACCACCTAGCTGCCCCTAGGCTAAGATATTTCATGTAACTTTTGCAATGGTATGAAAGGGGGGAAGGCAAGGGGGAATGAGGGATCCTTCATTCTCATCAGAAATGACTCAGAGAAGAAACAGTACACATATTTAATAGGGTACAGACATCTAGAAGAAAAAGGAGAGAAGGGATACAGGGGAAGGGGGATGTGGGTGATAGAGGAGAGGGTAGACCATAGGAGAAGATAGTCAGATATAACACATTTTATTTTTTATTTTTTGCAAGGTGGTGGTATTGGGAGGCCTCCAGGACCACAGTGTGGGGTGGTTGCTGGGTTTCTGTGGTGGGATATAGGCTTGGGGCCTTTTGGCCTTACTGCTAGTGCTCTGTCTGCTGCACCACTCTGCTGCCCCACAGAACCTTTTTGAAGAGGGACAGAGTGAAAGGAGAGAGAAAATATAATAAATGGTAGTGGAGAGGAATGGATGGAGGGAATTACAATCAGCAACAACTGTGGAAAAATATGGAAGTAACTCCTTTGATGAACTTATGATAAAGAATGTGATCCACCAGAGTCAGAGCTGATGGTATCAGAACACAGACAGAACACATTTTTTGTCTCTTTCTTTCACTTTATTTCTCATGAGGTTTTATATTGTTGTGGGGGAGGGGCATTCTGTTTATTCTTTAAAAAGATATTTTAGTAATTTGTATATAAATTAAAGAAAATTTTAAAAATAACAAAAGCAAAGAATTCTCCACTCTCAAAAAAAAAGAAAGAAAATGACTATAGTTGTGTTAGAACTGGTTTATACTGACTCAGGACAGTAGATTGTTAATTCTTTAGTGTGAGTATTTATATCTTAGACATCAGCAAAGGCTACCAATTAGGGCTTGATTTATTGTTTTGCTGATTGTCTAGACATAAGAAGGTGATGAAGGGAATGTTAATAGCACAGATCACAGTGAAAAGTGTGTTAAATATTTTCCCCCACTACCACCACCCAAAGTATCCTGGAAAGCTAGTTTTTAAATATTTACCAGCACATTCTTCAACAGAACGAAATATTTCTGTTTTAGATTCTACAAACTTCACTTAGAAACATATCAGAAAATGGGATCTGAGATCTAGGTCAATTATTAGTTCTGCTGCTATCTTAACTAATATTTTATGATTCATTTCCTTTATATATTTAATCTATAGAATTCCCTAAATGATGCACAATATCCTTTATGATAATTTGATCAAAGAGCACAATATTCTGAGCCTCTTTATTACTTTGTCAAAGTCCTATAAAATATATATTCACACTATTGTTTATGTATATATATATATATACATACATAAATACATGTGAATACATAATCACAAAAGCGCATGTACTTATATATATTCACAGTTATAAATATTCATACATATTTTTAAATATCCTGTATTGCTTGTTTGTGTGTTCCTACTTGTTTGTTTGTTTTTGGAAGTGGGTGACATTTAGAGTTATAATTTCATTAGTTTGGGGAAGTCCTGACATAGAAACTTACTCGATATTGACTGATACTGATCAGGGAGTCTCTAATTTATAGTCTTAGAGTTCCCTAGAAAAGTAGGAGTTTAAGCATCTTGCGCATTTTAATACAAGTGGTTAAGATATTTCAGAAGTAATATGTGATTCTAACTCTTCCTAACTCAAACTTACATCTCTAATTTTTTTGTGCTTTAATGAACTATCTTTAAAGTTTTTATTCCTTTTTACAAATATAATGACCTACCACAATCTTCTTGTCATAAATATTTACTTTTTAAAAATTGTGGCAATTAAAAAAAAAGTTTTTGTTTTTTTTCAGAATTATCTGTAAATACAAAACTCTTCAGTGGTTTGCCAACTAACAATATATATATATATATATATATATATATATATATATATATATATATATATATACAATGAATAAAATGATCTCATTTATATAATGCTGTTTTGATCTGGAACTATTATTTACATGACACAATGATATCTTAAGAGAAATTCTCAATTACAGAAGCCAAGATGACAAGTTCTGGCTCTTCCCAGGTCCATACAACATGTCATGTTAGACACTGATAGGTCTCTAACATAATAAATCACTGCTGTATAAATTGAGCCAAATAAGGAAAATGAGTGCCTGCTTTCTGCTGTTCCTAGAAATCCTTAATGATCAGTCTCAGTTGTGCTTTTGACATTTCTACCCTCAACTTTCTAACGTGCACTTCAAGGCTGCAATAACTAGATTAAAGTAATAACACACCAAGTGTTGCTCCAGGCTCCAGTTTTCGCTGACACAAATCATCTTTCACTGGACACACTTTATAGTCTCTAACATAAAGTGACTTTGCTAGAAAGCTAGTATTTGCCAAGCTGAGGGTACATTCATAAACTCTCATAAATCTCCATGTTTCTCAGAGTTTGTGATAAGAACAAACCAGTAGTTAAAATATCTTAATTAAAATGGCAAAATCACATCAACTTCAATTAAAGTGTCCTGAGATAAATTGTGAAGCTAATCTTGTTTGTTATTCAATGGATAGCAGCTTGAGGCTGAAGAACCCTCTGAGTCTCATTGCTCAATGAAAGATGTCCATTTTCTCTGGATAGAGGAAAAAGAAGAAATAATACACTCTTGTTGGAGTATAAGAACAAACACTTAACATACTTAGTGGGGTTTATTGTTCAGCACTGACATAGAACCTATTAGCAACCTTGGAATGTGTGCTGAACTGAATGGAACTGAATCATCAGCAAAATATCATGGAACAGTGGTGCATAACAAGCTGAAGGCAAGTACTTGAACCGTCCAGTTCTTATGCAAATATACCAAATCAATGATATCCTAGGCAGAGGGGAGTTTTCCTTTCATGGTCATTCTCTTTCTCAAGTAGATTGCAATTCACCACTAATGTAAGTACATTAAATTCTTGGAGTTTCCTGAGGCTCACAGTTGTTGGAGTGACTTGTTCAAGGTCCCTAATTACCACTGTCTACCAATGTAGAATTTTGATACCAGGATTTCCTGGATCCATAGGTTAGCATTCCATCCATGACATATTGCCCCTTTCACTATATTTAATAAACATCTCAAATTCATGGATTCTTTTCCCTCAACTTTTAAATAGCTCAATAGTCATGTAGAAGAGACTTTGATTTAGCAGAATATTTGAATTTGTAAGAAAAATGTCAAGGACCATAAATGACTCAAGTAACTGCTTAATGATTTATGCATTTACACTTCTTTTTGGTTCTATATATTTTATTTTTTTGTATAGAAATAAAACCATGGATGTATAATTCAATATTAGTTGGAGACACAAATATTAATATCGAGTTTATCCTTTAGTTTGAAAGTGTCTGTAAGGTCAACTATGTGAAACTGAATGAGGTAAAGGTCCTACAAACATATGCAAATCACCACTGTGTTCTACTTAGTTTCCTTTACCTACCTGCATGAATTTCTATGCCTTTCCAAACACTGAAGAATAAAATTCAATTGATTATAATTTCAAGAATTTTTTAAGGGATTGACATATATTGCATTATATACTAGAAAAACATTTACATGAGGCAACCTTGTAAAATGGGTAAAGCATTGGATTTGGAATCAGATGAATGTTTAAAATAATATTATTTATTATTTAAATTTATTTAGTAGCTACATGACCTTGTGTAAATCATGTAAGCCCTCTAAACATCTTTTTTTTCATTTATAAAAAAGGGAATATCTGGAAAGCTTATATCAGAAGGTATAGTACTTACCATCAAATATGATGTTGGGAAAGTTATCTTTTAATCTGTTTGCCCCAGTGATCTAAATCAGTAAATAAGCTCTCACTGCATAATGCTATGATGCTTTATTACAGGATTGTGACAGGATTGTGACAAATAAGATAATGTTGTAAAATATTTTATTATTGCAAAATTCTATATATTAGTATTTAATAAGCTATTTTTTAGCAGTTTTCTTCTTTTTTTTGGTATTTTCCTTAACTGATTTTCATACCTCTAGTAGTAGCATATAATAATCTAGACTCATTAAAAAGAATGCAAATATATTAAAATATATTATCAACCACATAGTTTTATATAGTATACTGAGTAAAATGATTTTTTTCACCTAAGAACAGAGTGACCAGTTTTCCCGAGGGAACCTATCTTAACAACTGTCTGTCTATATGTTTGATATACATCATTCTTTCATATTATCTATATCCATGGAAACATTCCTATTTTATAATTGAACTGCAGAAATTTCGAGCTGATAGAGATCTTTGAGATCAATTATAGTTAAAAATTAAGAAATATATTATTGATATTCATTAACCCAAATGTCATCAGTGTTCAGTGACTTCCTTTGTTATTGGTAACTGAAGCTGGGGTAGAGTTAAGCAAAACAAATCTACGCATTGATCAGAGAGTATCTATTCATTTGGATTCATTTTTAGAGGTGAGGAAACTGAAGACACAGAAAAAGTAATTCATAGTGCCTTTAAGAACCAGGTCAGAACTAGAAATCAAGCGTTTGCTACTGTTTTCTCTACTGCACCACATTTGCCTCTCAAGAAAGTTATATTTTTTTCTGAAAAAGAACATCCTATGTTCATTTACAAAGATCTATAATAAATTATTGAACATTGGCAGCAGTCACTTCACCAAATTAAATAAATATATTTTTACTAAGATCTGAAACATATCTGCTTAACTGAAAGAGTTGTTGGCAGTAGTCCCTGCTGGAATGTTGAACTTCTACAGAAATAACTTCTTTTATGAAATCAACATCAATGTACTCAACTCTTATAAGAGTTTTGCTCAATGAGTTATCTATTGCTTTGTAAATTCTCCAAACTAAGTTAATTTGAGCTTTTGCTATGTCACTAGTGCTGGCAGAAGAAGTATCTAAATGCAAGTTTACAATATAGTGGCAATATTTTGATAACCCCTAAATTATATAGAATCTGAGGAAGGATTAAATATTATTATTTTCTTAATTAACTAAAACATATACTTTATTTAATGAAGACCTGTTGCAAGATAGTATTTAAGGCACCTTACAAAAACAGTAGAAACTTCAGTAAAAAATAATGAAGCAGGATCACTAGTGATACTATGGATAAGTGTCACAATTTCAAGCAGAAAGACTAAAAGGAATGAACACTGAGGGGAAACTTCGCAATAGAAACGTGAAAGAAGGCAGTTAGCAAGTTACCATACATGCAGCTATTTGACAACCACTGCATTTTTGACTCAATATTTTTTACTTAGCTTGGTATTTAGCACTCTGGAACTTCAGTTCAGCATTAGAATTCCCCTTTTTAATGAATGCGTGTATGTTTAATTAGATGCAAGTTAGGCTACATGTATATTAAGGTAGATTATTTAATATGGGGGAGCAGTTATAAAATTCAGATAGGAAGGCAATTCATATTTTGAGGCCCAAAATTCCTGTAAAGTGAAAAGATACTTCTATAAGTATTCAGGTTTTATCTGTTTTAGATGATCTCACCTGGATTCCTTCATGACTTCATTCAAATCTATTATTTCAAACATTTGATTGCCATGATTTTATTATAATTCTATAGGTTTCTTGTATTGTTTAAATTTTTCATTTTTACTTATTAAATGCTTCTATATTCTTCACCTCCCACAATTTTCCTGCTTAATTTGACAATTTATTTTATACTATTTTACACCTACAGCATAGTTCTCCCTTTTTTAAAAAATCTATTTTCCTTGTATTAAAGGAAGAATCTTTAGATTTGCTTACTAATATCAATTTAGGAAGGTAATAAGAAAGCAAAATTGCATAACCTGAGGTAAGGTAGTGTATCTTCCAATTAGACATTGTCTTTTTGCCTCAGATATGGGAAAATATGAATAAATATGACTATTTGCAATCATTTTCTGAAGAAATTATAATAAAATATTGAATTAAAATATCTAAACATAATGCTTCCTGTTTTGGGGAAAAATGTTTTCATGTATTTCAAATAATTAATACATTGTGATTGCATTTTCAAGCCAGTAACATATTTTCAAGGTACATTTCACCAGTAAACTAATATTGAATAACAAATACAGCAGCATAAAATAGAATATCAGTTATTTTCCTTTTCCTTTTCCTCTTCAGAAGTCTTAATTTCAAAGTCATTAAATAAATCTCTAAATGCCAAATAGCAAAACTGTTATGACTTAGAAGTTTTCAAATGTCATCTTTAGGGCTAGACAAGACATATTAATTACCATAAAGGGCAGAAATATCATCCTAAACACATAACTATAACTTAAACAAAAAGTGAAAAGAGTGCTATACAAATGAAGGGAAAAATCATAAGGTTATATAAGATCTCTAAAACTGATATCAAGTTTTATAATGCTACCTAGCTTCACAATATAATCAAATGAAAACTAGATTGTCCAGAATGATGTTATATTTAATGATAATTTTCATGCTTTCAAGAAGATATCTTGTTACAAAATCACCTACCCTTCTGCGGACTTGAGAGTTGCCTCTTTCTCACTTCCCTCTGTTTAACTAAATTCTATCTTGCCTAAAGGGGTTAGTGTATTTATATGTGCAAGGGCTTTAATAATTCATATTTTTGACATCCAGACATTATATGACCCACTGAATATTCTTAATTAGTTGGGGAAGGAGGCATCCGTATGGATTCACAAATTATTTTAAACATGCTTTTAAATATTTTAAATTAGAACTTCCAATTAAAATTGTACATGTCACATTGTCTCATTTAATTCTACTGTTCTTTTTAGGAGACACAGCCTCAGCTGAACAAGCTGCATTGATGTGAGCTGAGCTCAATTAGTTTCTGATGTTCTGCCAAATTGCCTCATTACCTGTCATACAAACACCACTGACACTTTTAAAGTCAACCTCCTTGCATCCATATTATTCTCTTTAGACCCAAAATAATTATTCTCATTAGACTAGTAAAAATAAGTAATTTGCTAATAAACAATAAACCAATATGTTTAATAATATAAATAAAAGCAACAGTGGGATTTATAAATCAATTCTGTGCGCTGAATAAAATTTCTGATGAATTTAAATTGCAGTGCATCCATGAAATCCTTGTAATGGCTATTATTTGTTATTTATTAATTCTTCTAATTATTATTATTTAACATGTCCTGATCAATGGGTTTTCTAAAGTGCTTGAAACATATTGCTTATTGGAAAAAAAGAGATTTTTTTTCTCCCTTTCAGTGCATATATGAATTTAAAATGTACCTGACCCTAAAATTATGAAACGTATAATTCAAATACTTAGTACTATACAAAATGAGATCTAAATGGTATAAAATATGTCCCACTGTAAATAGGAAGGATAAACCCCAACGTAAATGTTTTTAAATTGGTTCTTCCTTAATGTTAGTTACAGTTTATTAAAAGATTGGAAGGAAGGAATTAAGCATATTAAGCACCTACCCTACAGTTTCTAGGCACTGTGTACACTTTACAGGGTTATCTCCTTTGATCCTCACAACAACCACGAAACAAACAAAGGCTAAGGGAGTTGACCAGGATCATAGGATATGGCAGAGGCAAGATTTATATTCAGGTCTTTTTTGATTGCCATGAATTTTAACCATTGTGCCTCATAGTTACTTGATTGATTAATAGATAGATACATCATTTCAAACCATGGTTATTTGGTTTTCTAATTCTCTTTTCTTTTTTCTTTACTTTTACAATGTTTTAAAGAACAAAAACAATATGTGAGTATATAATTAACACAATGCATTCCAAGGTTGGTCTATATTGATTATAAGTATTGAAGTTTGATTATATTTTCCCCTCCCTACTCCTACCCCAACCAAATGGTGAACAGTGCAATCATTAATTTAAAATCTTATATACTGTTACCATTTCCATGATTACATTAAAGAATTTAGTGATTAAAGTTACTTATACATATTGCTCAAATTGAATAGATAAAGGTTAAATATGATAACTAAGAATATGCACGTGACTTTTATTTGACCTAGGACTTATTTTTTGATTTAAAGAACTCCAAAGAATTCCTTAAAAGTAAAAATAATTCTATAAAGTAGCAATATGGCAACTTTAAGGACAATATTTAAAGATCTCCTCTTGACTATTATATTGAGATATATCCCTAGCATGGGACCAATTAAAACTTATTCATTCCAATAGTGCAAAGAAATTTTTTAGTGATTTTGTAAGTCAAGATATTTTGGAATTAAAAATTTTAGCAAAAATCATATTATCACCTTTTATAGGTTCCCAGACTTATTGATACAAAGAAAAGTCATAATCTTTTAGAGGTGGAGGACTCCATTATTTAAATTAGGTGTGGAGACATCTAATGCCTTCTCCCCACCCTCCAATGCCCTCTCCTCACCCTCAGCCCCTAGTTATGAAATCATTTGATCTGTAACTATCAAGGCAACCATAGGTAGGACTCAAAATTCAAAAAGCTAAAAACAATAACTTTTAAGTGGTGAATTAATTAAACATTTGACTAAATATAGCAGGCTAATTTTTAAGTTCATAATTTTGTATGGTCCATGAAAGAAATAAATAAATATTAAAATGGCCCTTGGCAGAAAAAAAAAGGTTTCTCTGCTCCTGATTTAAATGAATCAAACAAGGTCTTGGATGTTGGATTAGGCAAAATATTAGGAGGTAAGAGTAAGATGAGCAGATAAATAGTTGGTTAGCAGAAAAGACTAGCCCCACTGGGATTTTTATCCAAAGATTATTTAATTACCCACATCCCTCCCTTGTTTCTTTTTTTTTCTTTTGCCAAATCTAGATACTGTCTTTTTTATTCTTCTTCCATTCACACAGGTTTGATAATTGTTCCTTGAACCCTTCTTTATTCTGAAGAACTCCACTTGATCTAGCTAAATAGAAATAGGTTTTTCTAAGACAGACTATTCTTTCTTGGCTTTAAGGTTAAGAGAATAATCATTCTCATCTTTACCATCTTCATCTTTGATACTAGCAAATGCCATCAGAATCATCTAATTCATTGAAGCTTAGTTCACAGCATCACCAATATCTTCCTGACTATTCCTTGTCCTCATCAAGCTAATATGGTGACAGTAGTCCCTGATTTGATTTCTTAATTATTTCCATTTTGAGTTGAGATGTTGTTCTGTGACCCTAAAACAAGGCAACCTGAGATTTCTTTCTCACTTCCATTTGACCTAATGTTTATTTTCTCACATTGACCAGGAATACTGTGTCATTTGCATTTTAACCCTTCCCTTTACATCTTTATTTTTAAAATTTTTGCAAGGAAATGGGCTTAAATGACTTGCCCAAGGCCACACAGCTAGGTAATCATTAAGTGTCTGAGGCCAAATTTGAACTCAGGTACTCCTCTCTCCAGGGCTAGTGCTCTATCCCCGGCACAACCTATCCACCCTCCTCTTCACATTTTGAGTCACCTTTCTTTATTTCAGGCTCTTAAATTCCAATATTTAACTAATTACCAAGATTTATCAACAACATTTCCATTAATTATCGTTTCTCCCCACACACCCAGGCTCTACTCTTATTCACATTTTCATCACCATTTCCTGATGCAATTGTATTATATTTGGTGCCTTTGCAGAGTTGCTAAAGGAATAGTCTTAAGATATCTTATCTAACCATGTTGCCATTCTCTTTCTTCCTCTTCCTCTTCCTCCTCCTCCTCCTCCTCCCCTCCTCCCCCTCCTCCTCCTGCTCTCCTCCTTCTCCTTCTCCTCCTCCTCCTCCTCCTCCTCCTCCTCCTCCTTCTTCTTCTTCTCTCTCTCACACACACATAAACAAACATCCAAAATCTTCAAAGTTCCCTTTAGTCTCATGGTTATATTTCAAATTTCTTAATCCGTCATTTAAAGCATTCACAATCTAGGTCCCAACTGTCTTAAATAATTCATATAATCCCTTTCTCTGATTTCAAACAATCTCACTACCTCTGTGTTCTCCATTTATAATATTTCAGATCTCTGTGTAATTACCAAAGCAATCATTTATAGCTGAATTTTACCCTTCCCTCACCTCCTTTCCAGAATCTTTTGTCTTCCTTGAAAATTCAGATATGGTCTATTACACAAAGCCTTTCCCATTCTCTCCAGTTGCTGATCTTCTTTCCCTGTTGAAATTATTCTTACATTACTTATTTTTTCCCCTGAGACAATCTGAGTAAATTGACAGTGTCAGATATCTGAGGCTTGATTTGAACTTAGGTACTCCTGATTCTAGGGCCAGTCCTCTATTCACTGTGTCTCCAAGTTGCCCCTTCTAATATTACTTTTCATATTGAATTGAAGGCTTCATGATTCTTCCCCTACCCCTCACTCCAACCCAATGTAAAGTTACATGAAATTGAGAATTGTTTTTAACTTTGGCATGTTTATTTACAGGGCTTAGATAGTGTCTTTTTATATAAGGTGCATGCCATATTTTGCTGAAATTTTAATTTAATTCTTCCTTTTTCAATTCTTTTCATCCAGTTTTAAATGTAATTACTTCCATAGGATTCAAATGATCAAATGAGATAATGCATGTAAAGCACTTTGCAAACTGTATAGAAAACCTGCATATAACTAAAGTATTATTTGTTGATTATTTTTGAGATAGCTATTTATCCTTTACCTTTAGAATATATATATATATATACATATATATATATGTATATATATATATATATATATATATATATATATATATATATATATATATACCTGCTCTATTAACTGAGAAGGTTCATATGAGTATTATCAGTGTCATTTTTCTATGCAGGAATACATGCAGTTCATCATCATTAAGTCCCTCATATTTCCCCCCTCTCCTCCAATCTCCATGCTTCACCTGAGTCCTGTATCTGAAGATCAAACGTTCTGTTCAGCTCTGGCCATTCCAAAAGGAACATTTGAAATTCCCCTGATTCATTGAAAGTCCATCTTTTTCCCTGGAAGAGGACATTCAGCCTTGCTGGGTAGTTGATTCTCGGTTGCATTCTAAGCTCTTTTGCCTTCCGGTATATTATTTTCCAAGCCCTACGAGCTTCCAATGTAGTTGCTGCTAAGTCCTGTGTGATCCTGACTGCAGCTCCATGATATTTGAACTGTGTCCTTCTGGCTGCTTGTAATATTTTCTCTTTGACTTGGGAGTTCTGGAATTTGGGTGTAGTATTCCTAGGGGTTGGTTTTTTGGGATCTCTTTCTCTGGGGGATCGGTGGATTCTCTCCATTTCCATTTTGCCCTCTGCTTCTAGAATATCAGGGCAATTTTCCTGTAGTAATTCTTTGAAAATGATGTCAAGGCTCTTTTCCTGATCATGACTTTCAGGTATTCCAATAATTTTTAAATTATCTTTCCTAAGTCTGTTTTCCATGTTAGTTGTTTTTTCAATGAGATATTTCACATTTTCTTCTAATTTTTCATTTTTTTTTGTTTTTGAAGTATTGATTCCTGATTTCTGATAAATTCATCAATCTCCCTGAATTCTATTCTTTGTCTGAAGGATTTGTTCTCCTCAGAGGGTTTTCTTATCTCTTTTTCCATCTGGCCAATTTTGCTTTTTAAAGCATTCTTCTCCTCAATAGCTTTTTGAACTGTTTTATCCATTTGACCTAAGCTGATTTTTAGCATGCTATTTTCTTCAGAATTTTTTTTTGGATTTCCTTGACTAAGCTGCTGACTTCATTTTCATGTTTTTTCCTGCATCTCTCTCATTTCTTTTTCCAGTGTTTCTTCTAACTCCCTCATTTGATTTTCAAAGTCTTTCTTGAGCTCTGTCATAGCCTGAGTCCAATTTCCGTTTTTCTTGGAGTCTTTAGATGCAGGAGCTTGTGCTTCCTCATCTTCAGACTGAGTATTTTGATCCTTCTTGGGCTCATTTGCAAAGTATTTCTCAATGGTGTTCCTCTTATTTCTCTGCTTGCTCATTTTCCCAGCCTGGGCCTGGTTTTGGGGGTGCTTCCTGAGTTTTTGGGACACTCCCACAAGGGTCTCAGTGTGTGAGGCTCAGTCCTCCATCCTCGTCTGTGAATGACTGTAAGCTCCCCCCTCTGTCATGGGGCTGAGGTGGAGGGGGCCCTGCTGTTCTATGGGGGGGCTAGCCTACAATCAGGATCTGAATGTGGTCAGAACCCCAGCATCCTGTTCCAGAGGCAGAGGACAGAGATCTGCAGTCTCTCTCTCTTCACTCCCCTCCCTCAGCTCAATGGGCTCATGCCATGGGGGCTCCTGGGCTCCGCCTGCTTCTGTTTCTGGATCTGGGCTGCCAAAATACCAAGCTGGCTGTGTGCCCTGAGGGCTGGGCTTCATGTGCTTGTTCTGGCAGAGGTCCCCTGCTGTTCCCCCACTTTGTGCCTGGTGCTCCCTGGGGTGTAGCTCCCTCGCTGCTTTGAGCTGGGGCTCCCAGTGCCCTGGGGCTGCCTCCTGGATGCTGAAGTTCTTTCGCTCTGATGGGCCACCCTGGGGAGCAGAGCCTTTCTGCTCTTTTCCAGGTTACCTTGAGTAGGAGAACTGCTGCACTGGGTCCGTCTGTGGGCTCTGTCTCACAAAAGTTTAGTTAGAGTCCTTAGCTTATGAGTTTTATGAGAGAGTGCCTGAGACTTGATCCTTTCTTGTCACCATCTTGGCTCTGCCCCCTATATCCTATTTTTTCTCAACTAACTACTTTGAGATGAAGGACATTACCTTTCATAAATTATAAATTCTCACTAACATAATATCTCCTCATTTTAACATAATTTTATTCATTTTAATATAGTGTTTGCTAAAAACCTATTATATCTAAAGTACTATATTAAGTAATTGCAATATAACTAACTTTCTAAAAGTAATCTCATGGTCAAATGATATGGACAGGCTGTTTTCAGAAAAAAATATAAAATATAGCATATTAAAATGTTTTAAATCACATTGGATTAGAGAAATTCAAGTTAAACAAATCTGATCTATCATACTATCAGATTGGCTAATGTGACAGAAAAGGAAAATGATATAAGTGGGAGAGAATGTGGGAAAACTGTGATACTAATGTACTGTTGGTGTAGTTGTAAATTGCTTCAACCATTTTGGAGAGCAATTTGGAAATATTTCTGAAGTGTTATGCCTACCCTTTGACTCAGCAAAACTACTATTAGGTCCATACCCCAAAAAAAGAACAAAGGAAAAGGAAAAGAACCTATATCTTCAAAAGTATTCATAGCAGTTCTTTTTTTTTTTTTTTACTTTATTTTTATTTTGAAAGGCAATGGGGTTGAGTGACTTGCCCAAAGCCACACAGCTAGGTAATTATTAAGTGTCTGAGGCCAGATTTGAACTCAGGTACTCCTGACTCCCAGGCCTGTGCTCTATCCACTGTGCCACCTAGCCACCCCTCAGTTCTTTTTTAGTGGTGGCCAAGAATCAGAAATTGAGGGGCTGGCCATTAGTTAGGAAATAACTGAACAAGTTGAGATATTTGAGAGTGTTATCATATTCCATTGTGCTATTAGAAATGATGAGCAGGAACCCCTCAGAAAAACAGGGGACGACTTACATGAAAATGATACAAAATGAAATGATCACAGAGTAGCATATATTAGAGATGGGACTTGAATCCATGTCTTAATAGCTCTTAGACTAGTTTTTAACCACTTATCTGAATTGTTTCCTCCCTGACTAAAATGAGATTCCTATACTTAAAAAATAAAACCAAATATAATTTGGAGGCAAAGTATTGCAGTCGAAAGAAAAGACCTGGAATGTGAGTTTCTGAATTCCACCTGAGAATATTATCAGTCTTGCTACTTTGAATGAGTCACAACCTCCTTGGTCCTCATTTTCCTCATTTGGAGTATTGAACCAGGTAATCTTTCTGGTTTCATTGAGTGCTAACACTTTGGTGCTGTAAACAAATTAGAAATTTTCTTTCTATTTATCAATGCCATAAACATATTACATATGTTATTCATATTAAACATGTAGATAACAATGATAATAATAACTTATGGTAATATAGTAAGAGCTAAGAACTTCATGACCATTATCTAATTTGATTTTCACATCAACCCTGTTGGCTAGATGCTAATCTTATCCTCAATTTTAAAAATGTTGAAACTGAGGTAGGCAGAGTTTATGTGACTAGCCTAGGGTCATATGACTAATATGTGTCCATGGCTAGATGTGAGCAGACCATCTAGTTGCCTATACAGAGTAGCTATATTTATATATAACACATTTATACATATCTATCTATCGGGTGTGTATGTGTGTATCTGTTTAACCTCTTAGAATGGGGACCATCCAAATACCATAGAAGCATTTACATAGCTGAAGTAAGAAAAATAATCTAATGATTCAGTGATATTCGATATAAGAATGCAATTAGAAAGGTGACTAAATTTTAAAAAAATACTATTATTCATTTACTAAGAAGCACAAAGAATTTTAAAATGATTTCCCATTATTTTCTTCTAAGTTTTTATTAAGGCATGCAAATTCTTGTCCATTCTCTATCACAAGATAATATATTTCAATTTACACAGGATCATGTGAATTGTAGACTTTATTCCAACTCAGTTTAAAAGTGTTTAAGGCCTCCATTGAGAATGCATAGCAGATGTGATATTTGAACCAAATTTTTTGGAACTTTAATATTCTGCTATACAACTCTACTTGTCTACAAAATAAAAGGGTTTCTTAATGAAGTATGTATTTATTAAACAAATGGTTAAGGTTTAGTGTGTGATTATCGATATATATTCATTCTCTATATTAAGTTTTTAGTGCTGTTATCAAACCTCTAAACCTGGTCATAAGTCTCATATGGTAATCAACTAAAGTAACAATGTCATAGGGAGTACTATTCCAATAATCAATCTTTAACTTAGAGCACACACAAAAAGTAGGGTATAGAGATAGAATTGATTCATATTTTTTGAAACAAAGAAGAAAGGAAATCACTTAACTATACACACCACAACCTCCTTTAGACACTGTGGAAGAGAATTCAATAAGACCTTGAATCCCATTCAAAGGTTATTAGGGGGGTGGCTAGGTGGCACAGTGGATAGAGTACTGGCCTTGGAGTCAGGAGTACCCGAGTTCAAATCCGGCCTCAGACACTTAATAATTATCTAGCCATGTGGCCTTGGGCAAGCCACTTAACCCCACTTCCTTGAAAAAAAAAATCTAAAGAAAAAAGGTTATTTGGCATTCTAGACTTAAAGTCTACTGAGAACAATGAAGTCTTAGAGCCTGGATTCCAATGGAGCTACAATAAAGAAAGATGCTTTCAATGTACTCATCATTTATTATTCTCCTATAACATCTCTATGCTTCAGTTTCCTTATTTATAAAATGAGCAGGTTGGATTTTTAAGGTTCTTTCTGATTTGAAATTTCACTATTTCCTTAATAGTCAATATCTGTTGTTCTCTATGAGTGCTGCCTACTATGTGATGTTGGGTAGTGGAAAGGGCAATCTAATACAGGGAGACCCTATAAAAGACCTGGGTAACTTTGGATCTTTCTAAATCTCATTGGTCATCATTTATTCCACCTGTAAAATGAGATTAAGGACCTTTTACTCTCTCAAAGTACAAGAATAGGATCAACTTCTCTGTCTTATCTAGTTCCACAATCTATGATTCTTTTATCATCTGGGTGAAATTCTTTAAATAAAACTCCAAGTTTGCTGTGCAAGGATACAGCCAAAATGTTTTTAAATCCAATTGCATTATTACCTACACAAATAGTCAATAAATCAGATGATGATAATGTGTGATTCATAATCATAGTAGCTATGATTTGTGACAGGTGAAGGTGTGTATTCATTCATAACATTTATTTAGATTGATCCTATGAATTTTTTTAGTTTACAAAAGGACAATAATAATAATAATAGCATTCCAATTTTGTCTATTGTACCAGTTTCCCCCAAACCATATTATCTAATACATATCACAGGAGCAAAATGCAGAGATAAAATTAGACTGCACACAATTACTTTCCATAAATAATCTGACTCAGACTAGATCAGTTACAAAATAGGCTTTTCCACTTTCAATTCAGATAATAATTCTATAAAATCATAGCCATTGAAACTTGTAAAGAACTCCAGAGGTCATACAGTTCAAACTCTTTCATTTAAGAAAATAAGTTCCAGGGACTAAAACAAGTTTAATGCAGCTAATTATGTGTCACAAAATCACAATTTATTTTTACTATACCTCCCGAATTTCATTATATAATGATTCCCTTGAACTTGCTGATAACAATTGAGAATATACTATATTCCTTAGAACAGGAGTGTCTAACTTTGTAGCTCTTCTGGGCCATATCTGCCCAGCAAAATCCCCTCAAGGACATACAACATTCAGTACTCATTCTCGAATACAGTGTAACCCAAACCACCACCAAGCGTGACAACAAATGCTAAGTCTCCTTGAATGGCCCCAGAGGCTTGGCACATCTACTTTAGAATAGACTGGATTATGTTTTTAAAAATGATTTAGTTTTTACTTATCAAATGGACACCCTGTATCTGAGAAACAGATTTTCAGTAGCCAAAGATATTAGTATCTTCTACCCCACTCCTAAAAAACCTTGTATTTATTTTGAATGTCTCTCTCTCTCTCTCTCTCTCTCTCTCTCTCTCTCTCTCTCTCTCTCTCTCTCTCACACACACACACACACACACACACACACACACACACAAATCTTCTTGTATTTTTCCATTAAATTGAAATTGTTATTTTTGGGTGCAAACAATGAGAGATGCAAATGGCTGTCAATAGATTAAATGTGACTTTGCAAATATTTACTAATGCACATTCTGATGTTCTACATTGCTACTCAAATATCCCCAAATGGAAACCATTGCAGGCTTCTCTTATTGGTATTCAAATGGAACTTAATTTGTGCTTTTTGGATAAGGGTGAATAATGATTGAATGATGATAGAATAAATCAATGGCTTTTCTCTGGTACCTATCTAGCATGTATAATCAACTTTAGAATCTGATTATACATTTATCAATTAACTGTGCCCATCTCTATGGTTTATCATCTTCAGTCCTGAAGTCATTTTGTTTCACATAAGCAGCATGTTCATTAGAGCATATTGGGTATGGGGGAGAGGGAGTAAGAGGGTGAATCTCAGCTAAGTTAGCATTTCGATTTGAAAGAATGTCTTGTAAGATCTCATGGGATTTCTCTTGGCACTCCACTTGTGATAGCTATTCCTGTTACTCCAATAATATCAATAATAATGACACTTGGCTTGAAGTTTGTTTCAGCAGGTTTTAGTGGCACTACTCTTTCCATTTTTCCTTAATATCACTTCAATTTGCCATCACATATTTTTATATGGTTTTTGACTTCCTTGCATATCAGCATAATTTTTTTTAACCCTAGTCTGCTGAGCTAGTTTGATCTAAAACAGACAGCCTACCACTTACTAATGGGATTTATTCCAAGAGTTCACTAAAATTTGGAACTCAAAGTATGAATTTTTTCCCCTTACATAGTGTCATTCAATATTTGCTATGAAAAAAAATAGGAATCCCACTGTAAAAATACTTGTAATTACACAGAGAAAAAGAGACTTCATTATTATTACACATACTTTATATACATATATGAGTATATTTATGTCTATGTATTTATCATCTGGCTATCTATCTATGATTAAAGCCAATGTTTTAAGATGTATGCTTGTGTTTCTTCAAGGTTCCTTTCATTTCCCTTTTAAACATGGAAATAAAAGATTTCTTCTTGGTTTCTTCTAGGGTAGCTAGGTTGTACAGTAAATAGAATGATGGACCTGGAAACAGAAAGACTTGCATTCAAAAATTACCTCAGGTACTTACTTGTTCTATGTATGCCTCAATTAATTTATTGTATAATGGAGATAATAATAGCTCCTCCTGACAGAGTGATTATGAAAGTGAAAAGTATTGCCCCCTGTAAGATTCTTTTTCTTTTAGGTTTTTTTTTTTGCAAGGCACACTGCATTAAGTGGCTTACCCAAGGCCACACAGCTAGGTAATTATTAAGTGTCTGAGACTGGATTTGAACCCAGGTACTCCTGACTCCAGGGCCGGTGCTTTATCCACTATGCCACCTAGCTGCCCCTCCCTGTAAGATTCTTAGAACAATATTTGGTATGATGTAAGTAACTATTAAGCATAGAAAGTTTAATATATATTTGTTCTCCCTTTTCCTTGCCTCTTGAGACATTGTATTATCTGCTTTTCCTTCTTCCTAAATGGTTTCCCCTTTTTTCTTCCTTTTTTGTAACTGTGACATAGACATTTGTCAAATTTCCTTCATGATCTGTAAAATGAAGGGATTGTCAAAGATGGTGGGGAGAAAGCATTCTCTAGGATGATTTAAAACTGCTTAAAAATATACAATGTACTTACACAATCCATGCATGTGTGTGTATACTTGTATTTATGTAAATATATACACATAAAGTTCTGTATAAATACATATTGGTAAATGGCTTTCTTCAACTTGGAAAATTACATAAATCTAATATAATATTAATATAAGTAAAATAGAGAAAAGTAAAATTTTATATACTATATCTATAGAATGCAATACAATAAAATTAGTAAGTGATGAAGTGATTAGAGTATAAGTGGATATAGAATAGACTCTATGAAAGATGAAGCTATTTAAGATGGAAAGTTGGAAAAATGAGGGCATCTAATAGTTAAAGTTCTAAAATGACAAAAATACTAATATTTAAATTTTATAGCATACAGCAGTACTTAGAAATCAGAACGCAGTGTTCAGGAATAAATTATAGTAAAAAATGCCTATGTCAGTAAGAAAGAAACTATTTTAGTATACACTACAAATATTGAGAAAAAATATTTTTTTAAAAAAGACAATCAGAATCATAGCAAAGGTCAACAAAACTTAAAATTAAAAAAAAGCAAATCCATGAGCTAGCCTTTAGAAAAGTAAAATACAAACAAAATTGATTAATTCTAATAAAAAATAGAATGCAAACAAATCAATAATGATTTAAAAAAATGAAGGAAACCATGAAATTATTACTACATATAACTCTGTGTTACATATTTGAAACTATAAAAGAGATAAGTGGTTATCTATAGTGTAAAATAAGTTTTTTAAATTTATTTATTTTCCTAACTACAAGGAATGGTAGTTTTCAAAAATCTTTTTCTTGGCAAGATTTTGAGTTTTACATTTTTCTCTTCTTTCCCTTGCCTGCCCCCCTCCCTCTGACAGAAAACACTTTAATATAGGCTATACATGTATATTCATGCTAAACATAGATACATATTAATCATGCTGGGAAAGAAGAATCAGATCCAGATTTAAAAAAACAGAAAGAAAAAAGACAAACTATACGATAACTTTTAAAAATTTAAGATATGCAAAAGATTTACATCTGTATTTAAACTTCACAGTTTATTCTCTGGATAGGGATGGTATTTTCCATCATAAGTTTTTTTAGGATTATCTTTGATCATTATACTCCTGAAATGAACAAGTCCATTTTAGTTGATCACCACCCAGTGTTGCTATTAGTGTGTAAAATATTCTTCAGGTTCTGCTTACTTCACTCAGTTCATGCATGTCTTTCCAGGCTATTCTGAAGCTCCATCACTCATGATTTCTTATGAAACAAAAGTGTTCCATAGATATTCATATACCACAGTTTGTTTGGTCATTTCCCAATTGATGGACATCCTCTAGATTTCTGAATTTTTTGGCACTACAAAAAAGTGTTGCTTTAAATACTTTTTGTACATGTGAATACTTTGTGATACAGATCTAGTAGTGGTATTGCTGGATCAAAAGGTATGCACAGTTTTATTTTCCTTTGGGAGTAATTCCAAATTGCTATCTAGAAAGTTTGGATCAGTTCACAACTCCACTAACAATTACATCAGTGTACCAGTTTTTCCACATTCTATCCAACATTGATCATTTCCTTTTTATTTGTCATATTGGCCAATCTGATATGTGAGGTGGTACTACAGAGTTGTTTTAATCTGCATTTCTCTAATCAATACTGATTTAGAGTATTTTTAAAATGACTAAGGACAGCTTTAATGCTTCATTTTAGATTACCTTTACATTTATCATTTTTGGGAATGACTTCTATTCTTATAAATTTGACTCAATTCTCTCCATATAAAATGTGTTTTTAAGTAAAAATACCATAGCCTAAATGGACCAATTTTATTTTTGCAAGGCAGTGGGGTTAAGTGGCTTGCCCAAGGCCACACAGTTAGGTAATTATTAAGTGTCTTAGGCCAGATTTAAACTCAGATACTCCAGACTCCAGGGCCATTGCTCTATCCACTGGGCAACCTAGCTGCCCCAATAGACCAGTTTTTGAAAAGAATATGATAGTTCATTAAAGAATTTTCTTTAAAAGAAGACACAAGACCTAAGATGTTCTAATTTACAGATTTCCCAAACTTTTGCTAAACTGTCTTGAATTGTTTAAAAATGGAAACATATATTATCTAATTACTTGTACAGGACAAATTGATAAAGATAGAAACCAATGCCACTAATAAATATTGAAGAAAAAATGAAAAAAGTCCTTCCAAATAAATACACAATTATTTTAAAATATGATCCATAGTTGCAGAGTAGGATTTACAAAGGAAGAGAGTAAAGTAAGTAAAATAAATGTAATAATCCCATCAAGACAAAAATGTGATCAAATAAAAATAAACAATAGAAATAATAAATAATGTATGATAATAAGAGAAACAATAAAATCCTAGGTAAAATGCAGCTTTCATTTATGTTACATATATAGATAATGTGGAAACAGTAGAATAATATCATGATAGGTACATATTTAATATCATGATAAGTACATATTAAGCACATGAAGTGAAAAAAGATTGTGAATACTCCATGGAAAACAGAAATTCAATAAAGTTATATATTTTTATTCTTTATGAACTATTTTGCTAATTTTTGCAGTAAAAAGAGCAAGAAAAATAAATGGAAGAAGTAAACAGTAATAAAAGAAGTTAAGATATAATTATAGGTGGAATTCAATAACTAAGACAAGTAATGATATTAAAAAAGTTTTAGTTTTAGTTTTAAAAAAAATTCTTCAGAAACATAATTACCCATGGAAGACATCCCCCCCCCTCAAATAAATATTGGGAGAAAATAGAGATACAAGAAAGTACAGAGTAATTGTTTCTGGAAATGGGGGTATAGTGATAAGATAAAAATGCAGAACAAATTAATTCTCAATCTGCTTCTCTCTGACATAGAGCATGACTTTTCTATTGGAAAATACCAGATCTCAAAGATATACAGAACTGAGTCAAATTTGTAAGAACACAAACCATCTACCAACTGATAAATGGTCAAAGAAGTATTTTTCAGATGAAGAAATAAAAGCTGTACATAGACATATGAAGATGTTTCCCAAATCATTTTTGATTAGAGTAATGTAAATTAAAATTAAATACCTCACATCCATAAGATTGGATAATATGTTACAAAGAAAGGAAAAAGACAAATGTTGGAGAGGATTCTGGAGAGCAATTTGAACTATGACCAAAGAGCAGTCAAACCATGCATATCCTTTGATCCAGCAATACTGCAACTAGGTCTGATTCCCAAGAAATCAAAGGAAAAAGGACCTCGTGTGCTTTTGTAGTTAAACTTTTGGTAGTGGCAAAATTTTGGCAATTTAAATGTTGCCCATCAATAGTCAAATAGCTGAACAAGGTATTGTATATAAATGTGATAGAGTACAATTGTGCAATAAGAAATTAGGAATAGGAAGATTTAAGAAAAACCTTAAAAGACTTGTGAAATGGAGGCAGAAAATGAATGGAGGCAGAAAAACAATGTATAAACAACACTGCATAATGAGCAACTTTGTAATACCCAGTTTTTCTCAGCAATACAATGATCTAAAACAAGTGTGAAGGATTCACAAAGGAAAATGCTATCCTTATCCAAATAAAGAACTGATGAACTCTGAAAGCAGATCAAAATATATTTTGTTCAATTTCTTTATTCTTTATCATGGCTATTTTTACCATTTAATTTGTTTCTTCTTCCACAACTGAGACTAATATGGAAATATATATACATGATAGCATATGTATAAACTATATCAAACTGCCTAACATTTTCAGAAGAGGGGAGGGGAAGGAGGAAGAAAAATTTGGAACACAAACTCTTGTAAAAATGAATGGAAATTTTTCACAATATGTAATTGGGGAAAAATGAAATACTATTTAAATAAGAAATGGAGGGGCAGCTAGGTGGTGCAGTGGATAGAGCACCAGCCCTGGAGTCAGGAGTAACTGAGTTTAAATCTGGCCTCAGACACTTAATAATTACATAGCTGTGTGGCCTTGGGGCAAGCCACTTAACCCCATTGGCCTTGCAAAATCCTAAACAAACAAACAAACAAACAAACAAATAAATAAGAAAAGGAAATAAGTTAGCTTGCCCCTATAAGAAAAAGGAAAATGGGAGAAAAAAGACAATGAATTGTTATACAAGATAAGTAAGAACAAAATAAAACAGCACATGGTTTTATCCTTAACACATTTAAGTTACCTATCATATGTGTAAAACAATCCACTAAATCTTGGGGGAAAAAATCCCAAAACTTGGATATATGAGTAGTGTACTCAAAGTCAGAGACCTTCAAAAGTTCATCAGAGACATGAAAGTACCACAAGAAGCACAAGGAGAAATTTTGTCCAATTTTTTTTAAAGGAACAGACTAGAATCTCCATACAGTAGTTCAGAGAATTTAACTTAACATGCGAGAAAATAATATAACAAATGGTTCAAGCGATGGTTAGGAAATACCTAGAAATTGATTCAGTTTTGTTGTTTATTGTTGTTATTTATTTGTTATTGATATCAATTTTGTTAATTACATAAAATGGGCTATTAATTTTGCTACAAATTCTTCAAATTTTCAATTAAAATATTTCTCTAGTTTTCAAGATTTGTTCCTCATTTATTTGGAGTTTTTCTTGCTTTTATATATTAATTTGGTAATATTTAATTATAATAAACTACATTATTTAGTAATTTTCCTCTGAGAATTGTTTAAGCTGCATCCCAAAAATTTTGGTTTATTATTACCTTTCTGATAGTTACTCTGTCCTTTGATCCAATCATTATTCAATATTTTGTTAATAATGTTTATTTCAGACTTGTATCTTTGATTATTATTTTTATCACTGCTTTATAAATCCTATACTGCCATAACTTTTATAATTATAAAATATCATATGGTGCTTATGAAGTCATATCTTTCCTAGTTCTCCACCAGTTCAGCTCCATTATCTTCCTCTTTAATCTTTTTACTAGATTTGTACAGATCTGTAAGATGGGAATTAAAGTCACCTTCTATTATGTAATTTTTTTAATTTTCTTACACTTGAATTAATTTTTTTTAATGAATCCTTCTAATCTGAAGTTCAATGCATTTATACAGAATATACATATTGGGTGATTGCTTATCATTCCTTTAAACATAATGTACATTTTTTGTTTATCTCAAATAACATAGTGAATTTATTTCTGTTTTATCTTATAACATAATTACAATACCTACTTTTTAAAATTTGCCTAATGTGTAGTGAATGTTGTTCAAATCTCTTATCTTGAATATGTTTTTGTTTTTGAGATACATTTCTGATTCATAATTTTGTCACACTTTAATCTTATTGGATTTATCCTGTTTAAAATTAAATTTCTGAAAAGTAGACAAATTTTCCCTCCAATTAATTATTTAATTTTCTTTAGAAATAGTATATTTATTTCAGGTGAGTACTTTCCCCTGTGATTAATTGAATTTAAACTACTATAATTCAATCCCCAGGCTCTCACTGTAAGATCACTTTTTGTAGTTGTACATAGAAGAATAAGGTTCTTTATCTTTCTTTTCTTTATTGTCTGCTTCTTTTTGTCTTTTTTTCCCTTCTCTTTCTCTTTTAAATTGTTCATACAAAATGGGCCCTCATTTTCCTTTGCATTTAAGGTTCCTCTTGTAACCAATTTCTTTTCCATTGTCTCTATAAATCTTTGTTAGTATCACTTTTTTTTAAGAAAAATTTCGGTTAGCTTTTAAAAGCATCAATTAGTGAGGGAAGCAATTCTGGACGGTTAAAGGATGACATGGTACAAATTACCATGTCCCAAATCATAGGCTCTAGTATTTCCTCTTATCCTCCTCTTCATCATTTTCCTTCCAAAGCTACATTGTAATTTCCAGTGAGAGTCACAAAACTCATTGCACATTTAGACCCAGAGTTATTACTATTAGAATATTATTTTGAATATACATTTAAAATTGCCTCTTAGGTTTAAAATGCTGATAGCTACTTTCTTGAAGAAAAAAGCATAAGTTTAACAATAATTTAAGTTTAATAACAATTTGAAAGGATTGTGGTATGTGCCTCAAGTTGAGATAATATTAGCAAAGTTCATTGCAAATGTTAAAATATTGAAAAATACAAACTTTTTAAATTTATTCATATACAATATGTATTTTTAAAAATCATAAATATGAAATAGAAAAAGAAATTCAAAGGACATTTTAAATTATGTACAAAGCAATTAGAGAAACAAATATAAATACATTGAATATAACTATATAAACAAGCTGAAAAGAAGATAAAAACCTCAAAGTAGCAAATACTACTTTGAAATACATGGAGAGATAAATCAATTAATTTTTTAAATTGCTGTTATTCCTTAATTCCCCAGAGTTAGTTCTACATTGTTAAATGTTAAATATTTTATTGCTTAATTTTAAATATGCATATTTTTCTTATTTGTATTTGTTAGTTTTAAAAATAAGGCAGTGAGCCTCTGACAATAGCTATGTGATCCTGGGCAAGTCAATTAACCCTGAATGACTCATACGGAAAGAAGGAGATAAAATATGAACTAACTTGTTCTAGATAAATAGAACTTAACTCGATAAATAAATCCCAACCAGAGGACCATTATTCTGTTCTCTGCACAAAATGACACTTTTTAAAAGTTGAGAGCAAAGAGGTAGATGCATAATTTCTTGGCCAGGCGAAACTAGTATTATAAAATAACCTCTCTCTTCCTATACTCTCAAATAAATACACCAAGGTTCTGATTAATGTAATGAATCCCTCTACAGTGGTCACATGAATTAGAATTTAAAGGATTTTGAGATTTTGAGATATTACCATGTGAAATATAATGACTAGTTGTATTCTAATAGAAATAGGCAGTGTGAATTCGAATACTGCAACCCCTTCAAGTGGGAATTCATTAATCAGAACCTACTTGTATTAAACACACACACACACACACACACACACACACACACACACACACACGCGCGCGCGCGCACATGCACACACACAGAAACATTAAACCTCAGTATTTATAGTATTTAATTTTCTACAGTAGCAACTCAACAACAAATGTTTGATCAATTTGATAGCATTCAATTTTCTAAAAGTTTCACAGAAAAGCAGTTTTTAAATGCCAATTTTAAGATTTTTTTTGGCTTTGACTCCCCCCCTCTTTTTTCTTTACCAGGTCTTTGTTTACTAGGAGGCATAACTGGATTCTAATAAAACTCAGAAGGAAAAAAAAAAGAGAAACCTCAACTTACATCTCTTGAATACAATGATGAATCTTCTCACCATGATTTCAGAAAGCAATACTTATGTTGTTCCTAATGACAGATTGTAATTACCTTGTAAATTTGCCACAGAAGAATTAGAATTCATTTGTATACAGCATATCTGCTACTTTGAAACTACACATTTTGTTGTTTATTTCTAACTAATCTCATGAAGAACCTTACTTTGAAAAATGGATTTTAGATAGTAACAGAATTCTCTAAAAGGATAACATTTTTGATCTATAGTAAATTAGTCATTCTTCAAAAATAGAACAATAAAATATATGGCAAAAAAGAAGGCCTAAGATCAATTTTATTTAGAATTCAATTAGTTTACAAATTCCCATATAACCTTCAATTAGTTATTTTTTGAACTGTCCCCAAATTGTTTAAAGAAAAATGACAAAATACCTAAATATTATTTAATATATGCATTCAATTCATTAATATAAGTCATCTTGATTGGCTTAGAATTTAACATGTCTTTTACAAAATTTTCCATTGTTTAAGTTGGAAAAAGTTTATAGCTCAGGCTTGATTTTAGAAAGCTTTTTTCTTGAGCTCAGGTAGCTGAATCCTGCAATGCTCACATATATGGAGGCAATGGCACACTTAGGGTGAGAAAAGTAAATGGAAGTGCAGGCAATTAAGCTTTTGCTTTTGCTTTTGGTCACACAATTAGGTAATTATTAAGTATCTGAGAACAGATTTGAACTCAGTTCCTCTTGACTCCAAAGTCAGTACTCTATCTTGTGTATGTAATAATGAAAAAATATATCTATAGAGCATTGAGTGGGGTCTAATGGGTTAAAAGTTAGTTTAAAAATGCTAATCCCTGCCAAGTAACTAATGGCATTGCACACAAATTGTCTAATCATATATATCAGTCAATAAATATTAGATGCTTACTCCATTGCAGGGACTGTAATCGTTATAGTATTAAGGACACAAGTGATTTTGATGGTATATTTTCAAACCCTCATATAGAAGTGTTAAATGAGTACCTTTGATAATGAGCTCAGAACTCATTAAATTTTATTGATGGGGCCAATCTGAATGAAAATTGCAAATTTTAAATTGATTAAAATCACAAAAATATATACTCTGTATACTCTTCATAGATGCTGGAAGGTTTCCTAGAATTTCAGCAGTAAAGAGATTTAAAAGGCTACCTCCTTCTAACAAAATGAAACTGAAAGGTGTCATCTAAAATTAACTGAGTGAAACACTGTAATCTTCCAAAAGGGGAGATAGGTATTTAGAAACCTTGTATGAAAACAAACTTTAAAATGGAGGAAATGGAGGAAAGAAAAGACTGTTCTCAGGATCTTTATCAAAAATACGAGGATTGGATGAAATAATAAGAGTAGGAGCAGATTTTTTAAAAATAATACTTAAATAAAAAATTAAGTAAATATTTTTAGTTTCTGAAAAAGCTTAAATGCCATGTTATTTATAATTTTTCATGTGTGATATTGAGCTAAAGAACTGAAGATAAAGTTATGAGAACTGAATTTGGATGTCAATATTTGGATCATCAATAAATTATTTCCCTTTTTTCCCCCCCTCTCATTTTCCTTATCCAGATAATCTTACTTCTGATTTATTTTTTTATACAGAAAATGATGAACAGAAATATCTGTTGTCAATAATTTCATCCATTAAATAGGCTGAGGTCAAAAGAGAAGTAAAAAGTAAAACAAAAGACCTTTTCAGGTAAATTATCACAAAGAGCCAAAAGTCTGTATATTATAGGACCATAGAGTTAAATTTAGAATTTGAATATATAAGGAATATCTACATATATATGTACATTCTTCTGCACATGTACATCCTTCTGTACAAAAAAATCTTCTGAATTCAAATCCTGAACTTTTTCCACTTTCAATTTTAGATACTGTAGTTTGAAATGACAATAG
Organism: Macrotis lagotis; assembly: GCF_037893015.1. Lineage (NCBI taxonomy): Eukaryota > Metazoa > Chordata > Mammalia > Peramelemorphia > Peramelidae > Macrotis > Macrotis lagotis. The sequence goes on from NC_133660.1 coordinate 75,063,021, forward strand.
AGCATTCAAGATGAAATTCCCAGGATGCAGGTAAAGATATGACATTTATAACACATCAAATTAAAATGTCATTAAGACCTTTTGAAATTTGCTTTGTTTTGAAAAGAAAATGTATTCAATTTGACTTCCCTGGACTGCTACCCCTTCCAAGTTAAACAGAAGTAAAAAATTTAAAAACTTTTAAAAGCAAAATTTCAAGGAATTATATAGCTAATTAATATTTCATATCCACAAACATTATGACAGTAATGATCCCCTGCTAGGGTTCAAAATTTCAGGCACTTTTTCCTAGTAGTAGTAATGGATTTGCCCTAAATTTAGCTATACTTAATTAGTTCATTTTTCCTTATATAATTTTTATGGTAGTGATAATAGATTTATATGGATTCATCCATACTGCTTTGCTCTATCATCTGAGTAGACATTTCCTGTGTTTATTCATAAAGACAATAGATTTTGGATATCAGTGAACTGTGTCTCCATGGAAAAGAAAAATCCATTTGGCAAAAGAGGGGGGTGATTGCGGAATCCAAATATAATATTGCCAACTTGACCTGTTCTTGTTCTGAAAATGCAAAAGAAAAACTTTAGGAAAGGGACAGATGAGACCACTTTGCCCCCTATAACTTGAGAGCCCAATTTTCATGGCACAGAAAAGAGAACCATGTAGAATTTTAGTATAGAACTGTAAGATCTAACACATGAAAATAATATACTTTTAAACTACATTTGAGTAAGCATTAAAGAAATATAGTTGCATGAATATATAAACACATTTTAGTACATATTCATTAGGCTTTTTAAGCATAATTCATTTCTATGCATATTTAACATTATATTATACAAAGAATAGTGCATTTAGAAAACATTTTTAAATGCCCTGCATGTTTTCTTCTTATGATAGAGACTTTTGGAGAACAAGAATTCATCTAGTGCCAAAGCAAGCTATTATGCTGAACTGAAGCATCTACGTTTAGTTTTTAAACTAAGCCGAATGGGCAGAGATTTCACAAGCCTTTGAAATAATATTCAAAAAATCGTGAGGTCTAAAAGAAAGGCAATTCAGCTTGAAAGTTCTGCATTTGGCCATATTGGCCAGTTTCTCTTTTCTGTCTTCTTTTGAAATACTCAATATGTTATTAGCTTTAAAAAATTTGTGTGGCTGCCAAGAATCTATAGTACTCTAGGCTCCCTTGTATACATAGATTCCCATGAAAGTAAAATGAGTCAGGATCTAAGAACTGATTTGTGTTATTCTTAGTTAATAAGACCAAAAACTAGAATAGTTTGTCTAGGTTTATTTGAAGTCATTGTATTGCTCATGTTGGTATTCACATTTAGAAGTATCAGTATCTGTGAATATAAGGTGTCACACTCTAAACTTCAAAGAGTAGCTCACTCATATTGCCTTGTAGTTCATATGTCCAAAAGTTATCATTGAATAATTTTTATAGTTCATGGAAATGCTTATTCCTAAAGAGCTATTCAAGCCTAATTTTTCCATTATAATAGCAAAATTATAATTTATGTACAAATTCTCTTTGGTCTACAGATTATTTTTCTCTGGAGAGTATTTCATTTTTACAGGGGAGAAAATTGATGAAACTTATATGACCACTGATATAGTAAGTGTGAGAACTATGAAGATAGTGCCATCTGTTCTACAAGGGGAAAAAAATGAAATGACTGCAATGACTGCTGAGATCCCTAAGATTGTAGAAATTCTACCAAATTCCTGTGTTCATTTTTCTTTGCATAATCATGGTATCTGTATTCAGAGTTGCTGAGGTCTGTCTGCTTTGGCACATCTTTGAAATCATCTGTATGTTCTCTTCTATCTTTCTGAATATAACACATTACTATCATTTATTGTTCTGTGTCACTCACGTTTACTAAATTTGGCACATTTCCTGGCAGAGATGGCTGCATGAGCCTGTTTCATGTTCAGTTTTTGATAACAAAAAAACCAGAACTGATATAGACCCATATGGTGATGAATGGTAAAGGTACATGTCTCTTTAATAGACTTTGTTCATTATATTATCTAGTCTAATATCAATAAACCCAATAGTTAGATCAAATGAGTGTGCCTTAGAAGCCTGACTATATTCAAGGAGAATCAAATCCAGGTCTTTTAGGTCAGTCTGCTATTTCTCTTCATTGTACAATGCATCTCTCAAGTCACTTAATAGAATAATGTGTTTAAGATAATTATTTTTAATTTAAGAACATAAAGGTTAGTCTAGATATGTTATTTACAATTTTTTGTCTGTTCTTGGATAGGACCATGACATCAGGAAGGTGATGCCATGACTTCATGTGAAGGGAGTACTGTGCAAAGTCATTAGCTTCATGTCAGAGCCTTATGTCCAGTAGGAAGACATAGATCAGGTGATAGGTGATACAGTGGGAAAGCAAATTGAACTTGAGGTCAGGAAAACCCAAGTTCAAATCCTGTCACCATAGATGTATGATACTATGCAATTAATTTAATTCCTCTCCATCTAGTTTCCTCATGTTGTAAAATTTATATAATAATAGCATTTATAGCACAAGGAAGTTGTGAGGATCAAGTGAAATGACAAATAGCACTTTGCAAAACTTGAAATACTATATAAATCTGAGCTTTTTTTATAAATACTGTGATGATGATGATGATGATATCAATGCTTCAAAAGTCCCTGGTTTAATTTTCTCCATATGAGAAACATAAGACCTCTCCATTATTTAAAAGTTATTCTTTGAGAACTGCTGCAGATGAAAACTTCAGCATTGTGGCCAAACTGGAGTTAAACCTCTCAAAATGTACCAGACGGTTACTTTCTTCAAATCAACTAGTCATATGAAAACTTTGCAGAGCGCTATCTTGTATCAGAGGATATCCCATTGGCATATCCCATTGCATCCTATTGACAAAGTCTTTCAAAACCCAATTTCTCTCCAAGTCATATTTAATTGAGTTAATAACACATTAGAATTATATACTTTTCCCCAACCCCAAATCAGATTGCTTGCAGAAAATGACATTACATGACCATAGTTTTATGAGCCCTTTTTATTTTAAAAACACATTAATTTATAAAGATTTATTTCTGAAAGGATTTCATTATTGTTTTCCTTCCTTTTTGGTTTCCATTCTCTTTAGTTCGACTATCTCCTTGTTTATTTATTTTCAAATCATCATTTATTCCAGTTAGCAGCACCAAAATAGAAGTTTTAGTCTTTTACTGATTGGCAAATATTACTTCATTCCTTTCACTTCTGCTTCCTTCCAAATCTACCATGTGTTTTGAGAGAGATGACATTAAATGCTTCTGAATAACAACAATAATTTGAACCTATATATAGCACTGTGTGCAGTCAAAAAATTTAGTGCATCCAAATCATCAAAGATTTTAGCATAGCTCTGAGAATGTTATTTGTTAATTAATTATTGGGATGTAATACCAGAATGTATTCAAATTTAAATATTTAAATTTTTAATTACTGAATATAAAAATTCTCAAAGTTCAGTTTTGTTATTTAAGGTAATGAATATGAATTAAATATTATTTACAAATAGAGTTAGAGTAAATTATATAAAACTTTGAGTGATCATTTTATTGCTAGAGACACAATTTTGCAATTCCACGCAATTTTGCAATTTTACATTATCTTGGACTTACATTTTGAATTTCTTCTGCGACATTTCTTGTTTGAAACATGTTTTTGTTTCTTGTTTTTCAATCAATCTTTTAGAAATTCAAGTGCCCAAAATGTTTATAACTAATGTTCCCACTTTAGATTTGAAAATAACTCAAAATGACATTGAACAAAGTCTCTTTGGAAAGCATTTGAATCACATATATCTCCATTTTCATTTTAATATGTCTTACTCTATTCCAAGTAAATTGTAGAATGTTTCCAATTTACATGGTGGGATCTCACTCTTTAGTAAAATCTTTAACGTGCAGAATACTGATGGCCCTGGCACTTTTGGAGCTTCTGGGTTTTATAGTGACCAGGAAATATAAGCCTAGCATAAGAAAAAAATTTGATATTTGAAATGTATATATTAGTCTGTGTATATATTGCCATTAAAATGAGATTTATTTAATAATAGGTATTCGGTGAAAATTATATCACTAAATTCAAATATATTTTGTTTTTGTAAACTTTAGACATACAAATAAGTATATTCTTCTGATTTTTACTTATCTTATATTCTTACATTATATTTTTAATCATCTTATATTCTTATATTATATTACTTATCTTATATTCTCCTTATAATTACTTATTTTATTATTTCTATTTACTCAGCAGTTACAGAGCTATAGTATGCCCTTAGGATTTATGCATTCTAGATTTAGAAAGTGTGCCTCCCTATACATTCCATCCCCACAAAATAATGTTTTCCAAATTTAGAGAAACATATTATATGCTTTCTATTTGTGTATGTGTGTGAATGTATTTTTAAATTTAACTGTTGAGAAAATTTTATGATGGATTATCAACAGATGATGAGTAAACACCTAAAACTGGAAGCAGCAAATTACAAAGAAGGTGGCTATATCAGGAACAAATCAGTTTATGCCAGCCTTCTTTCTGTTTTTCAAGGATTTCTAAGTAAGAGATATTATAAATATAGTTGACCTGAAGTTTAGCAAAAAATTTGACTATGTACCCAATGATTTTTGTGCAAATGATGGAAATGTGTGGATATAATAATAACAATAATGATGATGATGATGATAATAATAATAAAAATAATATAACTCAAAACTGGGTAAGTGGTTAAATTAACAAATAGTTTTAATCGTTTAATGTCACCTTGATTGACATTCTTGATTGGGGAGACATAAAGTGTAAGTTGTTTATCACTTTTAGCAATGACAGAGAGAGGTGTGGGTGATCCATTCATTTGCAGAGTGACAAGAAAATGGGAAGGACAGCTAATACCAGTTGGATTATAGAGCCAGAACCAATGGTTAAGACAAAGGACTGGATCTAAAAAAATAAAATTCTATAAAGAGAAATATGCAAAATCTTACACTTAAAAAAATCAACTTCTGAGTAGTGGGATTCTGAGTTCCTTTGTGATTCTATAATTTTATGATTCTGTGTTTTGATTTGCATGTATGTGGTTAATATATGGAATACATATAGTCAACACATAGTTTATTTGGCATTTCATATAAGAAAAAGAGCTAATAACCTGGATAGTAAATAATGAAATAAGGAAAAACTGGATTCAACTCTAGCCTCAGATATATACTAACTGTATGACCTCAGGCAAGTAATGTAGCCTGATTTTCCTAAAACATTTTAGTTCTAGAAGACCCATATTCTACTTATGACTCTGACATTAACTAGAAGTGTGACTATTTGCCTAACTTATTTGAATAAGTTTCTTAATTTGTAAAATGAGGACCCATGCTCAAGGGTTGTTGTAAACATCATACCAGATCACATGTATAAAATATTTAGCATAGTGCCTAGAACATGGGTGGCATGGTAGAGTTTTGGACTTGGAAACAAGAAGTCTCTCTTCTTCTAGTCAAATTAGCTTCAGATTCTGACTCAGAGGTGACCCTGGACAAGTCACTCAACCCTATTTGCCTAAGTTTCTCATCTGTAAGAAAATGGCAGGTGATTCCTGGAAAAAAAAACTGAACCACAACAACAACTTGAAACAATACTGTAAGACTTTAACATGAAGAAAAATGTGCCGACCTGCATTGGTGGAGAGAAGCTCTGCATTTGAGAGTTTCTTATATTAATGAACCCACAGGTCAAGTTTCCATCCCCTTTGATGATAATTCAATAAGTAGATAGATAGAAAGATAAACATATGCATAATCCCTATGATTTGTATAGGAATTTTTTTTGTATTTCTTATTATGGAAAAAGTGCTGATTCACTATGATTAAATCAATTCTTAATTTAAAGTTTAGCTCAACTGAAATTCTTACCTTAAAAATGATAAGGTTCTGATGCTTTCTATGGCTCATGGTTAAAAACTTATAAAATACATACACACATATGTATTTATATATATGCATTTATACTTGCATGTATGTGTGTATATACATATATGTTCACATCTGTGTGTATACACACACACACACACACTAAGAACTTGGGCACTTTCTGACTACAAGGCAGAGTCTTCATGCATTTTACTCTTATATACACACTTATAGACACATATCTGTGGTTATAGTTCAGTGAATTTTTAAGTTGGAAGGGCATCATAGTCACTGAATTTTACATTTAAGAGGGACTTCAGTATCATCTGATTTGATAAGAAAATCAAATTAACTGAGCTTAGGGTAGAGTAGGGCCTGTTGTGATTTTCCTAAAATATTTAAGTTCCTTTAAAGTTATAAGATTCATATTTTACTCCTTAACTAGCAGTGTGACTGTTTGCTCATCCTGTAGCCTCTTTGAGCTTGAGTTTCCTCCCATTTAAGCTCTGATATCATCATCATAAACTATGATGTAAATTTTCAGTAAGGGAAAATGTTTCCTAATTAATTACTTCAGAGTATTTCCAGAGGTGTACATGTATAGAGAGAAGGGAAATAGGGCTAAAGATATCAACTGAAACTGTATCAAGTCTAAGACATGTCTTGAAAGTTGTTTACAAATCTGTGACATACATTTGTTTCTGGTATTGAAATATTAACTAAAGTTCCAGTTATTAGCGGACAAATACTAAGATGACGTCAGGTCACAAATGGATAACAAAATGAAAATCTCTTCTTTCTCATGGTTTTGCAAATACATTTTAATCTCTATTTTCTGCTACCTAAAAGAGTCAAATTTTGGATCTTGAAGGAACTTCAAAGGACATTCAGCTGAACAGAGAGAATTAAGATGACTCACCTTGACTTAGCCATAGAGGAAAATCAGTGCTATAATCAGGAACAGAAGCCAGATTTCCTAATACTATTCCCTGCACTCTTTTTACTGTACCAGGTTACCCATACAATTCATGGCAAACTAAATCTTATTTAATTTTACACAAGTGTATCTTCAACTATCTATCTATCTGTCTGTCTATCTATCATCTATCTATGTACATATATATATATATATATATAAACATTATAATTATATTTGTGAAATATATATAAAATTATATATATATATATATACATTTAATTTACTCGGTTGTGTATATAATCATATGTGTACACATAAATAACACTGACTAACAATAAATTCTACTAAACTGATAACGTATCTTCTGTCATTCACTCATTATGATTAAAACAATTAACAGCCCTGTTAAAATGAAGAGAGTTTCTGTGGGAAGGGTTAACACATTTATAGAGTCTAAAATGCATATAAGAACTGGACTTGGAAGAATTTTATTAATATACGCAAATTACAGATGAGGAAAGTCTCACTATCCATGCAAATCTACACTTTTATCTGTAGCTTAGTCTTATATAATAGACAATAGTATGAGAAGTTAAGCCTAAAACTAGGTTACTCACCAAGTATGGAATAGATTCATGTCTTAAAACTAGCTTTTCCTGACCCAAGTATCACTTTTTTTTTTAACCATATCATCCCCTCACGTATCATTTTAGCATGAATTAGTTTGTTTAAGAGAAGCTAGGGGGAGCAGTGAAGAAAGCACCTGAACTGGAGTCAGGAAGTCCTGAGTTCAACAAATCTACTCTTAGACACTTCCAGGCTCTATTATCCTTGCCGAGTCACTTATTCTATTTGTCTCTGTTTTCTTATCTGTACAGTGAGTTGGAGAAAGAAGTGATAAACACTTCAGTGTCTTTTCCAAGAAAACCCAAAAATGAACACACATACACACACACATATATATATATATTTATGTATACATATCATTAGATCTGATAGCGATATACAAATGAGGCAAAGAGGAGTTGATTCTAGAAAGAATCATAGAGCACCACTTCTGAAGTCAGGAGGACCAGAGTTCAAATCTGTCTCTGACACTTGAATTTTACTAGCTATGTGAATTTGGGCAAGTCACTTGACCTAGATTTCCTCACATTCAGGACCATCTCCAGTTGTCTTGATTCATAGCTGACCACTGAATCCAGATAACTCTGGAGGAGAAAGTGAGACTGGTGACTTAGCAAAGCACCCCCTTACTCAAATCCAATTAATGTGCTTGTCAGGGCATCACCTCCCTGATGTTGTGCTCTTCTTCGCAAATGAAGGACAAACATCATCATCAGCAGCAGCAGCAGCAGCAGCAGCAGCAGCAACAACAGCAGCATCAGCATCTTCAGCATCATCAGCATCATCACAGTATACAGAAATGTGAAAGCTATTAATCAATTTTCATAGGTAGACTCCTGGGTTTTTAATGGAGAAAGTCATGTTAGAAAGTTATGTAAGAAAGTCATGTTATTTAGGCAAAAACAAGGATATCCTTGCCCAAAGTATTGTACGAGAAGGCAAGATTAAGACTAAACAAGTAAGAAAGGCTTCAAGTACAGGTCTACAGATAGAATATATGTCTTGCCGCAAGTCTAGCCAAGCCAAATTTGGGAACTTATCACCAAAGGTTTGGCAAACAAATGATAAGTGTTCACCAAAGCAACTCATGAATGCATCCATTAATTCATAGAGAGATTGGCTCTATATAAGTATAGGGTGTTCCCATACCAATGATTCTTTTCTAGTTGTAAAGTTTCTACAGTGTGGACTACCCACATAAATGAAAAATTCAGTAACCCTTTGTGGATGAACCCATTTGAAAATTAATTTTAATCAAATCTGAAAGTGTGATTTATTGTTTCATACAATTGCTGAAGTAACAAGTGCCTTTTTTTGCTACTTGTTACAGGTTTGCTATAAAATTATTTTTTCATACACCCAGAAATACTTTTTACTTTGAGCATGGTACTTAGTAAACTTATGTTTTCCTCAGTCAATATGAGTTTATATAATTTTCATATTGGTTTGAGCCTGCTTTTCTCATTTACCTCATACCATTTTGATATAAAGGCAGATTTTTTTTTAATAAATGAAGGGTCTAATTTGAAGTCAGGAAGACCTAGGTTCAAAATCTGTCTCTGATACTTGCTAGCTCTGAGACCCTTGCCAGGTTACCTAATTTTTGTTTGCCTCAACTACCTACAAGAAAATTGAATCCTGGAAGAGTTGTAATTAGCCAGATTGGAATGAATTTCAATATTAGATTGAAATCACAAACCATTTGCATATATTCATACAGTAGTTGTTTTATTCTGCTACTCCTCTTTCCTAGACCACAGCATCATACCCTACACAGATTCCTGTAAAATTTTTAGCTTTTCAATGAGCACTCCTTCTGTCTTTTCATTTTGTCAGAAACTTTCCTATCTCCTACAAATACTACAGTCCTCAAAACTTTTTTCATGGACAGCCACATCCCCCAGGGTCAGGCAGCTGGGTGGGCCTAGTTCTTGTTCCCTGATAACCTCTTCTCAACTGGTCTTCTATCATGATCCTCCAATGAACTTTCAGTTTATTTGAAGCATATTTTTTAAACCCCTATCTTCCCCATTTTTTGTGTCTTCTACTCCTCTCCAAATCATGATCCCTAATGTTTCAATTAATTTGCTCCATTTCTCATGGTAACTCTTCCTATTCTATCATCTTCCTTCTAATCATTTGAAAGATTCAGTGTTCCAGACAACTTTTACATTTAAATTGAGAATAAAAGAAGAGAAAAAAATGAGAAGAGAGGAAAAAGATGAGACAAACTTTCATATAAATAACATGTGAGAAACAAATAACAGTAAAATGACAAGTCAACATATATAATCTTAACTCTTTTCAATGCCAATAATCACTATATATCCATCTCCTTTATGAAAAGGATATGGTGTGAATTTTTTATTTCTTCCCATGTTCATTCATTCATCTTCCCCTCCTCACCATTCTATGATAATTCATGACATTGCTAAGCATATTCTAATTGTCACAACCCTCCTCATAGTTGGTATTCTCTTGAGCATTTTGACTTTTGTGAGCCATAAAGGAAGCCATTAGAGAAAGACATTAAGGTAGTAATTTTGTAATATAAAATGAAAAACTAATATAGAAAAATAGTATATCTCTGGATTAATTCCCATTTAAGAAACAGAGTGAGGTTAGCTTCTTTTTGAAGAGCAAGGTGAAATGAAAGTACAAATATAAATTTAATTTTAGTAGTTATTTTTCTAACAGAAAGAACATTCAAATTCTAGAAGTCAAGAACATCATGAACAAATAAAAATAATTTCATATGTAAGTGAGAATAATTGTCCTGAGTAAGTCAAGAAAAAAAATCCTTTACAATTTATATTTTATATGTTCAACATGATTGCACATTATACTTATGTCAAATTACTTGCTGTCATAGGAAAGGAGGTAGAAAAATGTAGAACTCAAAATCTTACAGAAAGTTAAGATTAAAATTAATTTTTCATGTAATTGGAAAAATAAAATTAAAGAATTTAAATGAAATATATATTTTATCAAATATAGATGACTATTATATATATTTATATATCATGAATGCTTATATCATATATAGCTGTGTGTATCTACAGAGAGACTGATGGCTAGATAAATATACATACATCCGTATATAACCATATATATATATATATACACACACACACACACACACACACACACACACACACACACACACATACATATACAACAATGAATCTAAAATCATAGCCTCATCTTCCTTTCAAACCTGGTCCCCTTTGCCCCTAATTTGATTCTATTTTCAATGTGTTTTATAATAATAGAAATGATACCCTGAACCTTTTCAGAAAATACACAAATAGGAAAAGAAGTTATATGAGCAAAAATGTTTATACGGCTCTCTTTCTGGTGGCAAAAAAATGGAAACTGCAGGGATACCCAGCAATTGGGAAATGGCTGAATAAGTTGCAGCATATGATTGTGATGGAATAGTATTATGCTATAAAAATGATGAGCTGTCTCAACAATACAATGACCAAGAAAATTCAAAAAATCTTGTGATAGAACATGTTATTTACATCCAGAGAAAGAACTATGAAGTCTGAAGGCAGAACAAAGCATGCTATTTCACTTTTTAAAATTTCTTTCTTTTTTTCTTTCTCATGTATATTTTCATTTTCTTCTATTTCTTCTTTTTGACATGACTTATATGGAGGAATGTTTCATATGATTTTACATGTATAACCTAAATCATATTATTTTCTGTCTTGGGGTGACAAAAGAAAGAGAAATATGTGGAACTCAAAAGATAATTGAAAGCTATCTTTACATGCAACTGGAAAAATAAAATTAATTTTTCTTTTAGGTTTTTGCAAGGTAAACGGGGTTAAGTGGCTTACACAAGGCCACACAGATAGGTAATTATTAAGTGTCTGAGACCAGATTTGAACCCAGGTAGTCCTGACTCCAGGGCTGGTGCTTTATCCACTATGCCACCTAGACACCCCTAAAATTAAATTTTTACAAAAGAAATGATGAGCTCAATTATCTTTAAAACACACGGAAACTTTTAAGAAATAATGAAGAGGGGTGGCTAGTTGGTACAATGGATAGAGCACGGGCCCTGGAGTCAGGAGTACCTGAGTTCAAATCCTGCCTCAGACACTTAATAATTACCTAGCTGTGTGTCTTTGTGCAAGCCACTTAACCCCATTTGCCTTACAAAGGCCTAAAAAAAGAACAAAGAAATAATGAAGAGCAAAATGAGTAGGAGTAAGTGAACATTGTATACAGTGATAGCAATACTGTTTTAAATACACATTATATATATGTCTGTGTGTGTGTGTGTGTGTGTGTGTGTGTGTGTGTATAATCAAACTCTACATACCAGATGCTCTAGTGTAGATTAAGCATAGAGTCTTTTGGTGGGGGGATATAGATCATTCCCTGTGTTATTCAAGTGCTGAACCCATAGAGTAAATATCTGTTCAATGTTATTACTGAATCCTTTTATATACCCCAGGGACTGGAAAGTTAGGTGCAACAGTGGATAGAGCACTGGCCTTAGAGTTAGGAAGATGAGAATTCGAAATTGGCCTCAGACACTTGAAATTTTCTAGTTGGGTGATCTTGAACAAGTCACTTAACGCTGATTGCCTCATGTCCAGGGCCATCACCAGTTGTCCTGATTCATAGCTGGTCACTGGACCTAGATGGTTCTGGAGGAGAAAGTGAGGCTGGAGACAACATCCCGCCTCCTCCTTCACTCAAATTGAATGCTTGTGCTTGTCATGGCGTCACCTCCCTGATATCAAAGTCTTCTTTGAGAAAATAAGAGAAAAAATAACATCAAGGATGGCAAACAAATTATTTAAATATAATTAGATCATTCTTTCCTGGGAGCAATAAATGAACTAAACATAAAAATCAATTTTTAAAATGCATAAGTTTTCAGAACAATTTCTCTGACAATGTTATTCTGCTGTTGACTCAAGCATAAATATAGAAATAGATATGCCTGTATTGAATCACATGTGTTCTTTTTCAAAGTGAATCTAGAAAAAAATAAAAATTGGTTAATCCTCAGAGGTGGAAATGGAAATCAGAGAAACAGCTAAGAAATTGTATCTAAATACTGACAAGACTTTGAACAGGTGGAGTATTTGAGTTTTGCCAATCAACTGAGTACAGGGAAATAGAATGTTTAAAGGAATTCTAAAGTGCTTTGGGAGCTGGGTTATACAGTGGAGAGAATACCTGGCATGACACCAGTGAGTTCAAATCTTGTCTCAGGTACTTATTAGTCATGTGACTCTGGTCCAGTCACTTTACTTATTTTCTTCAGTTTCCCCATCTATTAAATGTGCTGGAGAAATAAATGGCAAACCACTTCAGCAACTTTATCAAGAAAACCCTAAATGGGATCATGAAGAGTTGGAAAAAACTGAAGAACAAAGTTTATAAGTAACTTTCTAGGTTTCTAATAGGATACAGTCAGGAAAATAATAAATAAAGCAATTAGAATGACCTCAAATTGTGAAGATATAAGATCAAAATGTAAAGTTTGCATAATCAGATTCTTGTTGAATTAGACTACGTCCCTGGTGACAATGAGATGCTTTGAAGACCTGAAGAATTAGATGGAGAGCAATCATGGTGTTCTAGTTTGGTCCCATTTTTCAATAATCCCTAGGACTATTAATTACATTATGTCAGAAATAAATCCAGAAAATCAGATTAAATATCCTTTTTGGCATTGTCTAGAGGAATAACTTCTTTTCATAAAAACCAAGAAAAGACATTTAGAAAGAAGTTGGGAAGTAGTCAATCATTGTACCACCAATGTACCCCAGAAAACATGTCACCAAGGATGTACCAACTAGGGAACATCTGTAGGACAGACAGATGGAAGTGTTTCTTCTCATCAAAGGTAAAGCTAGTTTGATGGGAATTCCGGAATATTCACAGAGAAGGGTTAGAAGTTGAAAGTTTATGCTATCAAGTTGAATAATTTTGGAAGCTAGGGAATTATAGGAGGCTAAGACATTCTTCTTCTAAATATGTAATTTAATTCATCTGAAATTAAGATCTAAGCATCCAGTGACTGACTTCAGCATAAGCTCTAAGAGGCAGGAAGGGTCAGAAGGGCACCTAAGACCGGTAACTTCTAGTTTCTTAATATGTGCAAAGGAGACCAGGGTTGAATAGAAAGACCCATATAGTACTATAATTATAGTTAACTAGATGTTACTATACCTCTCTGTATGTTTCAGTAAAGTACTCTGGAGTTTACTCTTTTGAAAATAATTTAAGGAAATGTATATAAGAATTCCAAAAATTAGAGAAAAGAGTTGGAAAGATTAGTAGGCCAAAAGGAGTGAACTATTGCTGTTATCACTGATAAGGGCATTAAAGTTAGAAAACTCAACAAAAGATAGATGGAAATATCTAAAGTCACTAGTTGTGCCACAGTTAGGTTCCATGCCTAAGTTCATAACACTATAACATTGCATGACTATTGAGTCTTTACACACATTGGTAAATCCAAATATGTAGCTATGATACTGAAGTAATTAAGAGGAAGTCTTAAGGCAGAGAGATGGCAGAATCAACAGTAGAGTAGAACACTGATCTCAATTATATGTCTAAGAAATGAAGAAAACTGATCAGTTCAATCACAAAGAGACTCTGAGGGAATTAGAGAAAGAGGGAATCTGAAAAGAGGAAAGAGCAAATGTACTAACATATATCTTATATAGTTAAAATTTTAAAGTGAATAATAATGGATGGGATCTAAATTAGGAGGTAGAAAATATGTATGTCTGTCATTGGATTCATCAAAAAAGACAATTTTATATCAATATGAGAGACATTTTTGATGGTTTGCATCAATGTTGATATCTCCACTATCACATAGGTTTAACTTCATAGTAAATTCATTTATCATTGAGATAATAAATAGACATATATACACACATGCCTTAAAGATATGATCACAGCTTTTGTCTCATTAAATAAAAAAAGCTTATGATATAATCATTTTCAATGTGCAAAGGTCATGGTGAACTAATAACAGAATGTATTTTTAGGAGAAAACAGTAAACTATTTTGCTCTAACAGTCAATATTGAGACCCTTAGAGACAGAAATACAACATAGCATATGAATTAATGACCATAGGAATCTATATGAATCTAGAACTATGAATTAAAAGTATTAAAAATTTAAATAAGTGGGGAATAAATACTATTATGTTCAAAGAGTACATATAGTAAATGAAAGGGCTGGATAGAAGTGATAAAGATCCTTCTGAATTTGAATAAATTTATAGGAAGTTACTCAGATTATTCAATTTCCTATTGATTATTTGGAGTCAGAGGTCCCTGAATATGATATAAAAATGCTTAAACATACAAATAGAAGTGATATTTCACAATTTTCCAAAATTAAGCAATCAGCATCATAATTTACAACAATAAAATTGGGGTTGATGATTAGTAAATATATCAAAACACCTCAAAATGATTTATAATGTAGTGAGATATATTTGAATAAAAATACAGGGGATTCTTAGAATTTTTAAGAATGTTTTGGAAGGGGCTTCATTCTATCCTTTTAGAAAAAAAATCAATAGAATCTAATTGATATTTAAATTAAGGTAATGCGATATCTAAACATTTGACTTAAATTTTTATGTTCTTTCTATTCTAAAAGTAACCTAAAGATTCTTATGTTTATTTTCTAAATATTTGAAATTTCAGATTTTCTAATATTTAAAGTCAACCAGTCTCAATGTGTCAGAAACAAAATTTTGACCTAATTTTTTTTTTCAGTTATAAGGCTGATTGTCAATTGATTCCCCATGGCCTCACCTTAGTTAGTCAAGAGGGAGTAGAGGAAACAAAGAAAAGTCAAATAAAACATTCAATCCACAAGTGTTTATTAAGAGTCTATAATAGGGGAAGCTAGGTGACACAGTGGATAGACCACCAGTCCTGGAAGCAGGAGGACCTGAGTTCAAATTGAGTCTCAGACAATAATTGCCTAGCTGTGTGACTTTGCTCAAGTCATTTAACCCCATTGCCATAAATAAATAATTTCTTTTAAAAGAGTCTAGGGGTGGCTAGGTTGTGCAGTGGATAGAGCACTGGCCCTGGAGTCAGGAATAGCTGAGTTCAAATCCGGCCTCAGACACTTAATAATTACATAGCTGTGTGGTCTTGGGCAAGCCACTGAACCTGTTGCCTTACAAAAACTTTAAAAAAAAAAAGGAAATGAAAAACAAAGAAATAAAAAAGGGTCTAGAATAATCTAGGCATTGTACTAAATTCTAGAATAATTAAAAATAGATATATGTCAAAACATATGCCCTAGATTTCTCAAACTATATTGCAGCCCAGATATAGATTCCAAGAAGTCAATCAACTTAAGTAAGAAATAAATATCTTTATGAATGTAAATGCTATTATTTATCACAAGTATTTTATTTTCTGTATTTTATAATTATTCTAAGGAGTCCAAAGGTTTCACCAAATTGCCAATGTGATTCATGACAAATAAAAAACAAGATGTTCTATACTGGAGCAAAATATCGTTACCAAAAAAAGGAATTTTTTATTTCCAAGAAAGATAATTTTGCTTAAATTTTATCATTACCTTTGTCTTGTAGGTATCTCTTAGTTGTGGTTAAAGTAAATAAACCCTGCACAAAGTCCTATTGCGATTTTTTTATGATGTACAGGTGACCTGTTGTTCCTGAAGGCTGTGTAAATGAAACTCAAACTCGGGGAGGTTGTACTTGAATGAAATTTCTTTGAATATGTCCTTGAGTTTATTATCCATGGATCATCCTAGTCAATTACAGAGGTTTGCTATTTGATATCGAATTATGAGACTGGCAATACTGAGAAATTGATCATATTTTTATATTTAACACCAATGGATTAAATGATCTAGATAGATTATCTATCTATCTATCTATCTATATATATATATGTAAAATTTAATTTGTATATAAGAATGTCATTCATAATATATATGTACATATGCATAATATATGTACATATACATATTAAACATTAATACAATCATATCTTTTCATTGCTTTTCTATTATAATAAAATAATAACATTTTTTGAAATCAAATTAAGCTCTTGTAATTCATTGCCACAATATTAGGAACAAGGATAAATTATGATGACTATATTTTTAAGGCAACTAATTTTTTTCCCATAATACCCACTCATGATCTTTGTTCTTGCTGCTTTCATTAGATTAATGCCAGAAAAATGTGGAATATGAAATAAGTGTGACAAAGTTGGAAAGAACTGTCCTAGCATGCAAACATATTCATTCAAAAATCCTAAATTATTTTTAAACATATTAAATATTTAAATTTTTAGTTTTTTTTAGAAAAAAATATTTATTTTGAATATTACCATTTCCCCCTAATTTTGCTTCCCTCCCCTCACCCCCCCAATAGAAGGCAGTATGTTAGTCTTTACATTGATTCCATGGTATACATTGATCTAAGCTGAATGTGATGAGAGAGAAATCATATCTTTAAGGAAGAAAAATAAAGTATAAGAGACAGCTAAATTACATAATATGATAATGAGGTTTATTTTTTTAATTTAAAGATAATAGTCTTTGGTCTTTGTTCAAGCTCCATAATTTTTCCTCTGGATAAAGATGGTATTCTCCATAGCAGAAAGCCCAAATTGTGTCTGATTATTGCATTGATGGAATAAGCAAGTCCATTAAGACTAATAAGCATCCCCATGTTGCTGTTAGGGTGTACAATGTTCTTCTGGTTCTGATCATCTCACTCAGATTCAGTTCATGCAAATCTTTCCACACTTCCCTGAATTCCCATCCCTCCTAGTTTCTAAATAGAATAATAGTGTTCCATGTGATATATATATATATATATATATATATATATATATATATATATAATCACAATTTTTGAACCATTCTCCAATTGATGGCCATTCACTCAATTTCCAATTCCTTGCCACCATAAAGAGGGCTTCTATGAATATTTTTGTACAAGTGATATTTATACCATTTTCCTCATCTCTTCAGGGTATAGAGCTAGTAAAGGTATTGCTGGATCAAAGGGTATGTATATTTTTGTTGCCCTTTGGGTGTATTTCCAAATTTGATGAGTTCACAGATCCATCAACAATGAATTGAATTAGTGTCCCAGATTTCCCACATCCCTTCCCATAAATATTATTCATTGTCCTTTCTGGTCATACTGGCCAGTCTGAGAGGTCTGAGGTGGTACCTCAGAGATGTTTTAATTTGTGTTACTCTAAAAAGTAGTGATTTAGAGCAATTTTTCATATGGCTATGGATTGCTTTGATTACCTCATGTGTAAATTGCTTTTGACTATCCTTTGACCAATAGTTAATTGGGGAATGGCTTGTTTTTTTTTTAAATTGACTCAGTTCTCTGTATATTTTAGAGATGAGTCCTTTGACAGAAATACTAGTTGTAAAATTGTTTCCCAATTTCCTGCATATCTTTGGATCTTGGTTACAGTGGTTTTGTATGTGCAAAAGCTTTTTAATTTAATGTAATCGAAATTGTCTAGTTTGTATTTAATGATGTTCCCCATCTTTTCCATGGTCACAAACTGCTTCCCTTTCAATAGATCTTAGAGGTAAACTATTCCTTGATCTCCTAGTTTGTTCATAATATTATTTTTATGTCTAAATCCTGTATGCATTTTGATCTTATCTTGGTATAGTGTGTGAGGTGTTGGCCTAATCCAAGTTTCTATCATACTAACTTCCAAGTTTCCCAACAGTTTTTATTGAAGAGAGAGTTTTTAGCCCAATAGCTGGATTTTTGGGGTTTCTCAAACAGAAGATTACTATAATCATTTCCTGCTATTTCACCCAGTCTATTCTACTAGTCCACCACTCTATTTCTTAGCCAATATGAGACAGTTTTAATGACTGATGATTTATAATATAATTTTAGATCTGGTAGGGCTAAGTCACCTTTTTTACCCTTTATTTTTCATTGAATGCCTAGAAATTCCTGACTTTTTATTTCTCCATATCAATTTATTTGCAACATTTTTAACTCATTAAAGTAATTTTTTGGAATTTTGATTGGTAGGACATTAAACAGATAGTTTAGTTTT
The DNA here is from genome assembly GCF_037893015.1 of Macrotis lagotis. Taxonomy (NCBI): domain Eukaryota; kingdom Metazoa; phylum Chordata; class Mammalia; order Peramelemorphia; family Peramelidae; genus Macrotis; species Macrotis lagotis. The sequence goes on from NC_133660.1 coordinate 75,081,625, forward strand.
GGTAGAATTGTCATTTCTATTATGTTTGCTCTGCCTAATTAATGAACAGTTGCTATTTACCCAGTTATTTAAATCTGATTTTATTTGTGTGAGAAGTATTTTGTAATTCTTTTCAAAAAGTTCCTGAATCTGCCTTGGGCAGATAAACTCCCAGGTATTTTATATTGTCTGAAGTGATTTTGAATGGGATTTCTTTTTCTAGCATTTTCTGCTGCATCTTGCTAGTCAGATATAGAAATGTTGAGGATGTATGAGTGCTTCTTTTTTTATCCTGTGACTTTGCTAAAGTTGCTAATTTTTTCTAGTAGTTTTTTAGAAGATTTTTTTTTGGAATTATCCAGTTATACCACCATGTCATCTGCAAAGAGTGAGAATTATATTTCTTCCTTTCCAATTCTAATTCCTTCAATTCCTTTTTCTTCTCTTATTTCTGAGGCTAAAATTTCTAATATGATATAGAATAGTAGTGGTGATAATGGATATTCTTGTTTCTTCCCTGATCTTATTGGGAATTCCTCTATCCTATCTCCATTTCAAATAATGCTTGTTGATGCTTTCAGATAAATACTGCTTATTAGTCTAAGGAACAACCCTTTTATTCCTAGACTAGTGTTTTCAGTAGGAATAGGTCCTGCATTTTGTCAAAAGCTTTTTCAGCATCTCTTAATATAATCATATGATTTATGATAGTATGATTAAGTATATCAATAAGAAACCTAACAGTTTTCCTAATATTGAACCAACCCTGAATTCCTGGGATATATCCTAATTGGTCATAATATATAATGACCTACTTGGTTATAATTATTTTGGTAAGATTTGATTTAAGATTTTTGCTTTTATATTCATCAGGGAGATAGGCCTATAGTTTTCTTTTTCTGTTTTAACTCTTCCTGGTTTAGGTATCCACACCATACTGGTGTTATAGAAAGAGATAGGCAGAGTTCCATCTTCACCCATTTTTCCAAAGAGTTTATATAGAATTGGAACCAATTGTTCATTAAATTTTTGATAGCATTCACTTATAAATCCATCTGCTCCAGGAGATTTATACTTAGGGAGCTCAATGATGGCTTGTTGAATTTCTTTTTCTGAGAAAGTGTTATTGTGGCATTTAATTTACTCTCCATTTAGCCTGGGTAACTTATATCTTTGTAAATATTCATCAATTTCACATAGATTATCAAATTTGTTGGCATAGAGTTGGGCAAAATAATTCCGAAATGTTATTTTAATTTCCTGCTCATTGGTCATGCATTTGCCTTTTTCATTTATGATACTAGCAATTTGGTTTTCTTCTTTCTTTATTTAAATGAAATTGACCAGAAGTTTATCAATTTTATTGGTTTTTTTCATAAAATTAACTCTTAAATTTTATGTATTAGTTCAATAGTTTTCTTGCTATCAATTTTATTAATTTGTCCTTTAATTTTTAGAATTTCTAATTTGGTATTTAATTGGGGGTTTATAATTTGGTCTTTCTCCAGTTTTGTTAATTGCATATTAGTTCATTAATTTTCTCTTTCTCTAATTTATTCACATAATCATTTAAAGAATAATATAGGCCCTGTCAGTCACCTTTAGTATATCCCATAAGTTTTGGTATGTTCTTTCACATTGTCATTATCTAGGATGAAATAATTAATTCTTTCTATAATTCATTGCTTGATCTACTCATTCTTTAAAATGAGGTTATTTAGTTTCTAATTAGTTCTGGGTCTATATCTCCCTGGACTGATATTGCATATGATTGCTATTGCATTATGATCTGATAATGATGTATTCACTATTTCTGCCTTTCTGCAGTTGATCATTAGGTTTTTATGCCCTAATACATGGTCAATTGTTGTGTAAGTGCCATATCCTGCAGAAAAAAAGTATATTTCTTTCTATCTCCATTCAATTTCCTCCATAAGTTGATCATATCTAGATTTTCTAGCAATCTACTTACCTCCTTAACTTACTTCTTGTTTATTTTATGATTAGATTTATCTAAATCTGAGAGTGGGATGTTGAGGTCTCTCACTAGTAGAGTTTTGCAGTTTATGTTTTCCTGTATCTCTTTCAACTTCTCTACTAAGAGTTTGGATGCTATACCATTGGGTGCATACATATTTAGTATTGAAATGACTTTATTGTCTTTGGAACCTTTTAGGAGGATATAGTTTCCTTTCATCCTTATCTCTATGAACACTATCTACTTTTGCAGCTGCTTTGTCTGAGATAAGGATTGCTACCCCTGCTTTTTTTTTTCACTTCATTTGAAGCAAAATATATTTTGCTCCAACCTTTTAGTTTTACTCTATATGTATCTCTCTCTGCTTCAGAAGAGTTTCTTTTAGGCAGCATATTGTAGGATTCTGGTTTTTATTCCACTCAGCAATTTGCTTATGTTTTAAGAGAGAGTTCATCCCATTCACCTTCAAAGTTATAATTACTAATTCTTTACTGCTCTCCATGCTATCTTCCCTCTGTTTGTATTTTCCCCTTTTCTCTTTTTATCCATATTCTCCAGAATTTTGTTTCTGAATACCACCACCTTCGGTGTGTTTGCCATTCTATATCCAACCCCCTCAGCTTTCTTTCCCCTTTCCATTTGCCCCTTCTTCCTTCCCTTCATTCTGTTAGTTCCCCTTTTCCTTCCTCCTCCCCTTTTCCCCTTTAATACTTGAAATGTAAGGTAAGTGCCTTAACTTACCTTACTATATGTATGTTAACTTTCAGCCAAATCTGAGGAGACTAAGATTCAGGTGGTTCTTACCTCCTCCTTTCTTCCCCTCTATTGCAACAGGTCCTTTTTTACCTCTTAATGAAGTGACATTTACCTCTTTCAATCTCCTCCATCCTCCCCTGTCCTTACTGTCCCCCTTTTAAAGAAGGTATTGTTTTTAAATCAATCTATCTGAGTCACAGAAAATTCATGAGTATAAATCACTTCTGGCTTAGAATATTCTCTTGGATAGAGTTACAGTTCTTGAGAGTTATTAGTCTTTCTCCCATGTATGGTTATAGCTAGTTTCATCTTATTGGATAGCAGTTTCATGGATAAGTCATGATTTTCTATCACTTACAGCTAAGTATATTCTTTCTAATGGAATTACAATTCTCAAGAGTTATGAGATTCTTTCTCCAAGGTGGGGACATAGCTAGTTTCACCTTATTGGATAGCAATTTTTTTCCTTTACCTCTTTTTTCCCAAACCTTTTGACGTGTCTCTTCAGTCTCCTGTTTGATGTCCATATTTTCTATTTAGCTCTGATCTTTTCATCATGAAATGTTGGAAGTCTCCCATTTCATTAAATGTTCATCTTTTCCCCTGGAAGAGAAAGCTCAGCTTTGTCAGATAGTGTATTTTTGTCTGCATTCCAAGCTCCCTTGCTCTTCAGAATCTCTCATTCTAGGAGCTTCAATCCTTTAATGTTGATGCTGCTAGGTCCTGTGTAATCTTTACTGTGATTCCTTGGCATTTAAATTACTTCTTTCTGGCTTGCAGGATTTTCCATTTTATTTGATAGTTCTGGAATTTGGCCACAATATTCCTTGTTTTTTTCATTTTAGGATTCCTTTCTGGAGGGGATCAATGTATTCTTTCAAACACTATTTTGACCTCTGATTTCATGATATCAGGGCAGTTTTCCATCACAAAATCCTGTAATATTAAGTCCAGGATTTTTTTTTCTCTTCAATCTTTTCAGGAAGACCTATATTTCTCAGATTATCATTTCTTGATCTATTCTCAGTTCAGTGGTTTTCTATTTTTTTTTTTATCTTTTGATTTGGTTTAATAGAATCTTGTCTCATGAAGCCATTAGTTTCCACAAGTTCCATTCTTTTTTTAAAGAATTTTCTACATTTTCCTTTTGTAACTCCTTTTCCAATTGGTTTTTCCTGATTATTTTTGAAAGAGTTTTCCATTTGACCATTTCATGTTTTGATAGAATTATTTTCTTTTTGCATTTTTACAAGTGTATTTTCAAAGTATTTGCTTTCCTGTTGTAAGGTATTGATCTTCTCTGGGGATTCTTTTCCAAAATTTTCCAACTTATTTTTAAACTGCTTTCTGATTTCTTCAAGGATGTCTTTCTGTGCTGGAGACCAAATCATATTCTCCTCAGAGGTTTTAGATCTCTCTGAGTTAGGGTCTTTAGCTTCTAATAATTTTTCTATGACACCCCCCTGCCTTTCCAATGGCCTTTCTTAATTTTCCTAAGATATTGTGTTGCAGGGAGGGGTTGGTTCATGGAAGTTTGTTGTTCAGATCCCTAGAGGCTTTACTCATTGAGGTTAATAACTCCAAGTGGGCTGGGTAGTAGGGGGTGCTGGTTGCTTTCTCTGGAGCATCTATGATCTTGATTTGAGGTCCTTTACCTTAGTCTGGACAGACAGTTCCTGGATATTTTTAACCTTAAATAATGTGGTCTATGCCCTGGGGCAAGGTAATTACTCTCCTTTTTCATAGCTGAGGGAGCTCTGCTGCCTGCATTTGAACCTGGGTGGGGGGGGGGGAGGTGAGCTATTACTTTGTTTGTTCTGGGGATAAGTCAACTCAAGTTTGGGATACAATTAGTGGTTCCAATTGACTAGAACATAGACCAGGCAAAGGAAAAAAATGTGAAATGACAGAAAATTAAAATTAAACCTAAGACACAGAGCTCCTTAGAGATTGAGGAATCTTTTTTTTTAATCCTAGAGACATTAGGGAACAAATTGAATTGTTTTGTTATAATTATAGGTCTTGAACTTAGTCATGTGCATTAAGAAAATTATCTTGGAAGGGGCTGATGGAAATATAAATAATTGAATACGTTGAGAATTGTTAGGAGTCCATAAGGATGAAGGATTGAGAAGATACTAAGGGTAGATTCAGGGGTAAAGGTGAGGAATGAATCAAAGTCAAAAAGTTCAAATCAAGATGAAATAAGAGGATCACAGAAAGAATACAACTTTAGAAGGGAAATATTTAAAGATGAAGATCATAAGCACATTATGGGACATAGTATGTTTATGAGTTGACAGGATATTTAGATGATGATATCTAGTTGGGAGTTAATTTGGAAATGAAGTTCAGGGGAAAGACCAGTCCTAAAGATACAGATTTGGAAACTATCTGAATAGAGATGATGTTTTTCATAGAACTAGATGAAATCAGTAAAAAAAAAACAGCATGTAAAAAAAAGTCAAAAGAAAAAGGAACGTATGATTGAATTTGAGGAATAGATAAACTTGCTTAGGGGAAACAGTGGTGAATTGATTGGTTTAGTTTGGTTCTGGTCATTCATTATTGAAGAAGACCAAAAAGGTGTCACTTCATTACACACAAATTACAGTGTGTTTGACTTTGGCTGATCAGATTAAATGAACTTGGAATGCTCTAATACTGTTGAGGCACAAGTCATCCAAGTGACACCTGGGCAGGTTATTCTAAACATATGGAACTCATATTTCCTTTAAGCTCCTTCAATTCTACCTTGCTAATATAGTACAATACTCTCTCTGAAGAGGGCATGCCATACTGGGCAGTCCTGTGCCAGTGCCTCTCATGTTACACAATCAATTCCAAAGTTCTTAAGTGAGACCTTCAGAATGTCTCTGTATTGCTTTTGTTGATCTCCCTGAGTGCTTGCCTTGTGTGAATTCTCCATAAAAATGTCAGTAGAAAAACCAAGAGAGTAATACCCATGTAGTCCAGCTTGAAGAAACCATATAGAAAGAAGCATGGTCAATAGAATTAAATATTACAAAAAGGTCAAGGAGAATGAAAACTGGGAAAAGGGCATCCAATTTTGAAATAAAAAAGTCACAAGTGACCTTTAAAGACAAATATCTTGTCATAAACACAGGCCAAAAAAATAATATGAAGGATTTCATTTTATATATGTAATAAATATGTAAGGAATCCTATCATCATGTATTGAGAGCTTGTTTTCAAATCAGGAAGATATGGTTTCAAGTCCTTTTGACATATATCAACTCTCTTATAGTGAGCAAATTACTTATGCTTCTAGTACTTCAGGAGATTCTTTAAGATTTTATTCTGAGTCTGATTTGGTCTATATCAAAGGAGGGACTTTTTTCCATACCAATAAATCCAAACCTAGACAAAGGATCAAAGAATTCTATAGGACTGGAAGATTCGAAGGTAATCTTTTGTATGACAATAGTTTGAAGTCATGATTGAATCAGAAATGCAGATTGAGACAATGGTTGGAAAATTGAGTTGGTAAGGTTAGCATTATAGGCTGTAACATATTTAATTTGATTGAACTGAAGGATACAGAAGTATATAGTAAGAAAGAAGTCAAAGTAAGGAAAAAGTGATTGAATCAGTATTTAGTACAGTATTGGGACTGCTCAAAGCAGGTAATTATGGCTCTTCCTTCCCAAGGGCAACCAGATGATTTGTGGCTTTCTTTATATTTCTACCCTAGAGATGGGTTCATTCCTCCTTTAATCAACCCATCAGGATAGGTTTTGCTTCCTCAGGTTAGCCTTGCATCTTTCTTGCTATATAAGCCATACATTGCCATGTTTGAGAGCAGTGCTCTGCCATCTGGGCAGATGGGGAGGGGTAGTGATCTGAGGGCCAGATGGAATCTTATTTCCCTGAGTCCAATGATCCTAGTCATTCAAATTCTTCTCCTGGGGTCAGGGCCAGAATCCCAGCAGCTGGACTTTTTGCTAAGGTTCTGACAGTTAATTATTTGCCAGTCCCCAAAAGATATATAAATGATATTTTTATTTACAACATCATTTTAAAATGAAAAAAAATAAATGAGAGAATTTTCAAAATTGACTTTCACTGTCAAGGAAGTCTTTTTCCTCCCCTCCCTAGCTAGTTAATTGTGTGTAATTATAGTTGGCCATAATAATGCCATTTTCTTTCTAGTATGTGCATAGTAAACACTGCCAATGACGGGACTGCCACTTGTCACCCTAAATCACTGTGATGGAATCACTGCATTTGGCAACGATTAAATAAATACACTTTGTTTTTATTATTTGGTAGATCAAGTTATATTTTTAAATGACTGAATGTTGTACATAAGGCAGTAAGTTATGGGTCTTAAGACAAGCAAGCCTTATCATTTATTCTAATGTTGCTTCCTGAGAGATTTTAGGTTTACTTGTAAAATACATGTTCAACAGATTGGATTACTTAGGCGCTGATCCTGGATTCATTTGATTGTAGAACTTAAGCCATGTATTGTTATAAAGGTAAAATCAATACAATTTTTCTTTAATCATATATTTTAAACTTAAAGGGACAATTATGAGTTATAGCATAATCTTCATACATCTATACTTTATTTTGTTTTTAGGTTTTTGCAAGGCAAATGGGGTTAAGTGGCTTGCCCAAGGCCACACAGCTAGGTAATTATTAATTGTCTGAGAGACCAGATTTGAACCCAGGTACTCCTGACTCCAAGGCTGGTGCTTTATCCACTACGGCACCTAGCCGCCCCATACATCCATACTTTAGAGAAACACAGGTTTGAAGGTACTGAGAAATGACCATGGATGCCTACATCTCATAGAGAGCATTGTAGCAGAAAATCATATAAAAGAGGTCCTTTTTTAGAGCAGTTTAAGTTCTGGAAAGAGTGATGAAAAATAGTCTTGGTCCCAGAGACAATCTCAGGAAATATACTTTGAAGAAGCACGCTAAAAACAAAAGTTTCATGTCTTATAAGAAACAGTGAGTTGACTTTTTTTTTAACTTTTGTAGCTTTTGGGAAGCTTTGTGAAACAGTGACTAGAGAATACGATTTATCTTTCTGAGTTCAAATATGATCTCAGGCACTTATTAGCTGCATGACCCTGGGAAAGACAGTAAAACCTCTACCTCAGTTTCTTCATCTGTAAAACATGTTGAAGAAGGAAATGGCAAATGACTTCAGCAGCTTTAAGAAGAAAACCAGAAATGGAGCACAAAGAGTCAGATAGGACTGAAATAAATGACTTAACAACAACTTTTCCCTTTGTTACAAGAAAAATTTCACTTTTGACGTGGGATAGAATGTAGAACTGGCTGTAATGGAAAAATGCAATAGAAATAAGTACAAAGTAAGGGTGCATTGGAAACAGAGTTAGGTAAAATTTAGGGTCAGTAACTATGTGATCATTGGTAAGTCACTTAAATTTTCAATACCCTTATCAGAAAAATGAAAATAAATATTTTTAATTATTTTTATTTTTCATTTTAATAATATTTTATTTTTTCCAATTACATATAAAATAGTTTCCAACATACATTTTAGAAAAAAAAATTGGGTTTCAAAGTTATCTCTCTCTTCCCTTTCTTCTAAGATGAGTTATACATGCACAGTCATGTTAAACATATTTTCATATAAGTCATGCTATGAAGGAAAATTCAAAATAAAAAGGGAAAACCACAAGAAAGAAAAAAGCAAGAAAACTGGAAAGTGAAAATATCATGCTTCAATCTACATTGTTTCCAAAGTTCTTTTTCTATATGTGGGTGCCATTTTCCATCACAAATCTTTTAGAATTTCCTTTAATCAATGTATTGCTGAGAAGAGCTTTTATATCACTGATCAACACACAATGTTCTTCTGTTTCTACTCATTTTACTCAGCATCAGTTCATGTAAGTGTTTTCAGCTGAAAATAAAATTTCTTGTAGTAACTACCTATCATGGTTTATTTAAGACTCAAATAAAAAACATTGTAATTATAGTAATAATATTGATGATAGCAAAACCAAAATAACATATATGACAAAATGACATTTAATAAATGCGGACTGATGTATGATTTCATTAATATAGTGAAGTCTTCAAATTACCCCTGATCTTTCATTGAAATACAGAGGGAGTTAGGTCTAATTTGTTTTAGTCCCTCATTACTGTTTGTCCTCATCCTTTTTTTTCCCCCCAGAGATGACTAGATGCTATCCCATTTAGGGTAAATACTTCTCTTAAAATGAGCAGAACGCAATTCTTCCACTTGACCAGAAAGTTAATAATTCCCATCCTCAACTAGAATGAAAACATTATATATGTAAACAACTCTGGCTACCAAATTAAACTCCCCACTTTACTCAATGGATTCATCTTATCCCAGGAGATTCTTTATCATTTACTGGTATATCTATCTAATTTGTAACATATGTAAACATAAAATAAAATATCCATAAGAAAAAGGAGAAAGAGAGAGAGAAATAAGGGCACTGGTAACATTATGTTATCTTGGGAATGGAGGATGTGTAAAAGATATGTAGTCAGAAAATAAATGTTAGAGGGAGAAGGGAAATGGAAAAGATAAAAGACATTCAAAAGGTTACTGAAGTATCACGTACCCTTGGAAAGAATAACTAAAAGTTCTAATATTCTACATTAGTAACATTAGATTTTTGAGATGTTAAAGAAATAATTCTTTTTTAAAATAAGTAGACATAATATGTCAGATAATGCAAAGGGTAGAGTAATTAATTTAGAGTAATAAAAGACCAGAATTCAAATCCAGCCCAGTGGGCAAGTTTCTTGTCTGCCTTATCTTTATGATTTTTAAATGGGGATAATAGCACCTAACTTTGGAAGTTTTCATGAGGTTTTAATGAGCTGATATTTGTAAAGTGCTTAGCAAACATTAACTCTATATAAATGCTAGCTAGTATTATAATTAGGTCAGCCAAGTGGCACAATGGTTAGGGTATCACGTCTGAAGTCAGGAAGACTCATCTTCATGAGTTCAAATCCAGCTTCAGACACCAGCTGTGTGACCTTGAGCAAGTCACTTTAACCATGTTTCCTCAGTTTCCACATTTATAAAATGAACTAGAAAAATAAAATGGCAAGCCACTTTAGTACTTTTGCCAAGAAAACCCCAAATGGGGTCATGAAGAGTCAGACATGACTAAAAATGACAGAATGATAACAATGATGAATAGATAATCTCACAGGTCTTATATTCTTTGTATGGTTTGACACATCTACTGGTTTCCTAAGTCACTTTAGAAGTGAGTTTCTTAATATGGTTTATTTCAACATAATGGTTTAGAAATATTTTGATAGCTTTATTTCAATGTAATTGGTTTCTTTTATAACAGAATGTATTTTATATTTTTCATTTAAATAGATTACTCTGAATAGGGATTGATAGGCTTCTTCAGACTGGCAGAAGGGTCCATGGCCCTTATATTAAAAGTTTAAGAGCTGCAGCTAGGTGATATTGTGACTAGAGCAATGGCCATGGAGAGAGGAGCAGTTAAGTTCAAATTGGGGCTCAGATACTTGACACTTCATAGCTACATGACCCTGGGCAATCACTTAACTCAGATTACCTCACCAAAAAGAAATTTTAATAAAATACAACAAGTTAATATTTAAGTGCAGTTGTGAACTGATCCAACCATTCTGGGGAACAATATGTTCAAAGAGTTATAAAACTGCATAATCTTTGATTCAACAATGCCACTGCTAATTCTTTATCCCAAAGAGATCGTGAAAAGGGAAAAGGACCCATCAGTACAAAAAAATGTATGACATCTCTTTATGTGGTGACAACAAATTGAAAATTGAAGGGATGCCCATCAATTGGAGAATGACTGAACAAGTATATGAATGGAATGGAATGCTATTGTAATGAGAAATGATGAACAGGTGGATTTCAGAAAAAAGAGCAAAGACTGAGTGAAATGAGCAGGAGAACATTCTATATGTTAACAGCAATACTATGCAGTAATCAACTATGATTGTCTTAGTTATTCACAGCAATATAGTGATCAAAGACAATTCTAAGACACTAGCAATAGAAAATGCTATCCACATCCAGAAAAAGAACTATGGAGTCAAAATGCATACCATTTTTATCGTTTTAAATTTGGCTTATAATTTTTCTTATTTTTTTCTTTAGTTCATAATCTTTTTGCATATCACTAATATGGATATATATATATATTTACCTATATCAGATTACTTCCTGTTTTAGGGAGTCAGAAGAAGAGGGAAGAAGGGAGAAAAATTTGAAACTCAAAATCTTAAAAAATGAATCTTGAAAGGGATTGTTGGGAACTTCTAGGGCAGAGCCAAAATGGTGGCACAAAGTTAGGAAACTCACAGAGTATTTCCTGAAACTACTTTAAATGAACCCTTGCTACAGATTTTAAATCAACAAATTACAACAAAAATTGTGAAACAAGTTCTTAATTCAATAAAGATCTGTCACGTCTGGATAATAGGGAACTATAGCCACCAGAGGCAAGAGAGTGGGAAAACCAGAAGGAGACTCTTAGCCACAGTGCAACTCAGGTCCCTGTTCAACTAAATAATCTAATTTTAAAGAATGAGTGGATCAAACAAATGTTAGAAGCAATTGGCAATTTCATCCAAGAAAATGGCATAAATAAGACAACAAATAAAATTTGTGAAATGCAGTTTTCAAGGGAAATTTTATCTTTAAATCCTTATATGAAAAAAGTCAAAACAAGAAATAATTAAAATTCCCCAATTAAATAACAAATTATAATTTTTTAAAAATGAAGGAGAAATTAAAAAAGTTGAAAGTAAGTAAACCATTTAACTAATAAATAAAATTGAGTTGATTTTATGAAAAAATAAAATAAATTAAACTTTATTAAATCTGATTAAATAAAAAGAAAGAAAACCAAATCACCAGTATCAAAAATGAAAAGTGGGAACTTAGCACCAACGAGGAGGAAATTAAAGTAATAATTCAGAGATATTTGCCCAACTACATACCAATAAATTGAACTTCTAAGTGAAATGGATGGATATTCATAAAAATATAAGCTCTCTAGATTAAAAGAAGAGGAAATAAAATGCTTACAACGTAATTTCAGAAAATGAAGTTGAAGAGATCGTTTAACAAACTTCCTAAGAAAAAATATCCAGGTACAGATGGATTTAAAAAGCAAATTCTAGGGGCAGCTAGGTAGCTCAGTGGATAAAGCATGTGTCCTGGAGTCAGGAGGACCTGAGTTCAAATCTAACCTCAGACACTTAATAACTACCTACCTGTATGACTTGGGCAAGTCACTTAACCCCACTGTCTTGCAAAAAACAAAAAACAAAAAATAAAAAAAATAAAAAGTAAATTCCACGAAACATTTTTTGGGATTTTTTTTAGATTTTTGCAAGGATGGGGTTAAGTGCCTTGCACAAGGCCACATAGCTAGGTAATTATTAGGTGTCTGAGGCCGGATTTGAACTCAGGTACTTCTGACTCCAGGCCCAGTGCTCTATCCACTGCACCACCTAGCTGCCCCTCCATGAAACATTTAAAGAAAAATTAATTCCAATTCTATATAAACTATTTTAAATATAGGAGAAGAAGTTATGCCAAAATCCTTTTATAACATTGATATGATGCTGGTACTTAAACCAGTAAGAGCCAAAACAGACAATAGGAAAAAAAATGAACATTGATACAAAAATTTGAAACGCAATTTTAACAAAGAGATCACAAATTATTGCTAAGATAATGCACCATCATCAGGTATTAGTTAGACAATAGTGGTTGGATAATAGGAAAACAATCAAACTGATTAACCATATCAATAACAAAACTAACAGAAATCATATGATTATCTGAATAGATGTCGACAAGCCTTTGACAAAATACAATATTCATTCCTATTAAAATGCTAAACAGTATCTATCTAAAATCATCAGCAAGCATTATATCTAATGGGGATAAACTAGAAATAATTCCAGTAAGATCAGTGGTGAAACAAGATGCCTATTATCCCCACTACTATTTAATATAGTATTAGAAATAAGAGAAGAAGAATAAATCAAATATTTTTAGAATTGGTAATGAGGAAAGAAAACATTTACTCTTTGTATCTTATATGATAGTATACTTAGAGAACCCTATAAATCAAGTAAAAAAATTCTTTGCTCCTGGTTAAGAAACAGAGTAATGGACCAGTGGATTAGTGTAGGTACAAAGGAAACAGTACTGATTGACTATAGTAATCTACTTTTTGATAAAGACATTAGCTTCTGGGATAATGACTCACTATTTGACAAAAACTGCTTGGAAAACTGGCAAATAGCATGGCATAGTCCTACACCTCACTCCCTATTTTAAAATAAGTTCATAATGGGTGTGGAATTAAGACATAAAAGTTCATATCATAAGCCAATTAAGATTACAAGAAATATGTTATCTGTTGGAAAAGGGATAAGTTTACGAATAAACAAGAAATAGAGAACATTAAAAAATTGAGGATTATATCATTTTGACTATATCAAATTTTAAAAGTTCTTGAACAAATAAAACCAATGCAGTCAAGATTAGCTGGAATGCAGAAATCTGGGAAACAATTATCTAACTTCTGATAAAGGACTCATTTCTTTTTTTTTTAGATTTTTTTTCAAGGCAATGGGGTTAAGTGGCTTGCCCAAGGCCACACAGCTAGGTACTTATTAGGTGTCTGAGACTGGATTTGAACCCAGGTACTCCTGACTCAAGGCCAGTGCTTTATCTACTGTACCACCTAGCCGCCCAGGACTCATTTCTAATATATATATATATGTATGTATATGTATATGTATATATATATGTATATATACATATACATATATATATATAAAGAGAGAGAGAGAGAGAGAGAAATCAATCAAATTTATAAGACTTCAAGTCATTCCCCAATTGATTAATGTTCAAAGGATATGAAGTTTTCAGATGGAGAAATTAAACTTATTTTGAGTCATAATAAAAAAAGTTCCAAATAATTACTTATTAGAGAAATTTAAATTAATATAATTATGAGGTACCAACTCACCCCATCAGATTGTCTAAGAAAACAAAAGAAAAAAAGGAATATGATCAATGTTGGAGAGGATAAGGAAAATTCAAACTTTAATGTACTGTTGGTGGAGTTCTGAACTGATCCAGCTATTCTGGAGAGCAATCTGCAACTATGCCCAAAGAGAAATAAAATTGTTCATACTCTTTTAAGTAACAATAACCAATATTTGGTCTATATCTCAAAGAATCATAAAAATGGGAAAAGTCTCATATGTTCAAAATTATTTATGGCAGCTCTTTTTCTAGTGACAAAGAATTGGAAATAGAGGGAATGTCCATCAATTGTGTAATGGTTAAACAAGCTTTGGCACATGAATGTTGTGTACTGCATTTTTCTTAAGGAAAATAGGAGCAGTCAGACTCCAGAGAAGTATTGAAAGACTTGTATGAAGTGATGTGGAATGAAGTGAGCAGGACCAAGAGAACATTACAAATATATATATATATATATATATATATATATACAACAACATTGTGAGATGATCAATTATGATGGATGCAGTTTCTCTCAGCAGTTCACAGATCAAAGACAATCCTGAGAGACCTGGTATGGGCAATGCCTTCCACATCTAGTGGGAAAAAAACACTATGGTATATGAACACAGAGGAAAACATTCTATGTTCATTTTTTAAAAGATTTCTTTTATGTTTTTTCCCTTTCCCCCTTATTTCTAATTCCTTTGTCACAATAGGAACAATATGTAAATATGGTAAGCATATATGCACATATAACTTTTACCAGACAGCCTCTGTGGGAAGAAAAAATGAAAGAGAGTGAATGCTAGAATAATGTTTAACTCGTAAATTTGTTTTTCCTTTCTTTCTCATGGTTTTTCCCTTTTCTCTTATTTCTAATTCCTCTTTCAGAACAAAACTAATATGTAAATATGTTTTTAAAATTAAGAAAATCATTGTTATACTTAAGAGGAAAAAATAAAAAACCTATTAATTGAAAAAAATAAATTCTAAAAACCAGCCAAAAAGGTTTAAGAATTTCTCTTCCATAAATATATAATCTAAATTTAGGACTACTTTTTCCCCCTCTAATCTCTAAATGTTCTTCATTCTTTTTTCTATGCTTCCTTTATTTGTACCATAGAAGATTATAAGGGGCCTTATCCTACAATACCATGAACTATTCTTTTCTTCCATATCCAAATGCTTCAACTTTTTATGAATTTCCAGTTGGTGGCTCATTTTTAGGGTGATGAGTAAATGCTGAGTTCAAAGAATGCATTATGTTTCCAGAGCTCAAGTTTCTTAAACTAGAATCTTTTGGAAGTCTCATCACTCTGATACCTAGCCTCATGTGGAAAAATTTAGTTTTAGAATGCTCTACTTCAATTTTATAATATCGATTATTTTAAGTATATGGTAATAGAAAACACCAATTCTTGTGACTAAAAATTGTAAATTCCCAAACATCATCTCCTGCCTCCTCCCCCATAATCTCAGTTTACCCATCAATTCCAAATCATTTTCCTTTGAAATGCTGAGAAATAAAGTCTGGATATTACTCTAAAATACAGATGGTATGGTAAATTTAATGTGAATAGTAAATTGTAAATCATTTAATTTCAGTATCCTCCTTTAATAGCTGAGTAAAATAGCCATATCCTTTCTCAGATCCCATATCCTTTCTCCCACATAACAAAAGGTTCAAAGTGGATCCATTGTATATGCAATGAATCCACCATTACTTCATTAGTTTGATCCTTGTCCTTCTCTAAAATGTGTAAAGTAATATTTAAAATAAAGTAGTAAAAGAAAGAGAAGACTTTTTTTTGGTCTTTTTGTACTTAGCAAAAAAAAATCTGTAATAGGAAAGTAAGAGAGGTGCTGTCTTCATGGAAACAATGTATATGAGTAATGGAAAAGAAAAGGAAGAAAAGGAAGGAAACATAATAGTAGAATTCAGAATAGCAGGCCAGGAAGGGCTTTGGGAAAATGAAAATTCCAGTAGATTGTACTTTTGTGTAATTTGGAGAGGAGAAAAGTTAATAAAGTAAATTTGAGATATTAAACAAAATGACCTGTTATTCATCAAAAGTTTAAACTTTTTCATTGATTCATAATGATTCTATTATGCAGATATATTTAAAATAAATTATATGAAAATTTCCTTTATGATCAGGAACTTATAATTATCAGTGCATTTCCCTTAACAATTTAACTAATTGAAATTTATAGCTATTTAGCATTTCACATGTTAAGCCTGATTGAATAAATAGGTTTATATTCTCTTCCAACTACATGGCTTCCCTGTTGACAAATGAGTCCTCAAATATGTACTGTAGATTTTTGTAGCTTCCATAAATGTGTAGAAAAACAGTCATAATTGAAATGCTCTAGTATATAATATTTATGCCTTTAGGGTAGAGAAAAATTGGCCATGAGCCAGTTCATAAATAAATATTCATTGTTTCTCCCCTAAAGGCACTTCCATCATATTTTACTAATAAGGATGTTGTTTGGAGGCTACATTATAAAGGTCACTGACTGAAGAAATAGAACTTTTAATGTTGGATTCTCATACAGAAAAGAAAAAGAAATTAGGAATGTGCATTCATATGTTTAAAGGAGTTGGTAGATTTCTTATTCATGTATAATAGCTTTATATATATAAACAAATAAATAATTTTAATTAGTCTATGGCTGATTCATGAGAATGAATGTTGATGACACGTTGGATTTTCTAGGGACAAAAGTAATTATAAAGGGCATCAGTGTATTGAATCCATAATTTAACCTACCTGAAATATTTGCTTGAAATGTAAAGATCTGAGATGGGGTGGCTTTCTTTAAGATGTATATTCAAAATCATTAGTAACTTTATTTCAAAATAAACTTCATAACCTGTTAAACAATTTGTTGTCTTTCATGATGTGAATAAATAGAAGATCAATACTTTTCACTGTTTAAATGTAGTTCAAATAGCACATCTTCAGGTTTCAGAGTCAGTTCAACTCTTATGATTTGAAAGCTGCCTGTAGTTCCAGTGGCAACTGGACAGGAGGATACATTTTCATGATCTACAAACAATGATATACAGACAGCCATCATGCTCCCTACAAAAATTCCCTTTATGACTACTGTCAGGGATGGAATACTAGACAGGTTGGATAAGCATTAGTCTGGCCTAATATGACATTTTTTATATTCTTATTACAAAATTCAGAGGTTAAAGGATAATATCACTAATATGAATAACTCAGTCTCCTATGGGAAAGACAGAATAATATCATATCAAAGAGAATGAGTTGCATTTTATCTTCTTGCTTTTAAATTAGTTTTATTTAGGTAAAATATTGTCTTTAACAGCTACCCAAGAAGTTATTAGTTCCTTATTCAATGATAACACCACAATGATGCACTTCAGGTTTTTTTTCACTTCAGTACAATCACATAAATTTACACTTTTTTCCCCCTAACTGCTGAGGGATATTTTGGTTTAGGAGATAAAGAATTTGTCTCAGGTTTAGGAGGATCAATTAATCAGTACACTTTTATATGTAGTCAGTGTTATAAAGTCACTTAGCATCCCCAGAAAAATCTCAAAGACAAAAAATTGTAAGGAAGCTGCCAAGCTTCATTGGTAGATCAAATTGTTCACTTATAGATTTAATTTTTTTAGAAAAAATTTATTTATTTTGAATTTTACAATTTCCCCCCTAATCCTACTTCCCTCCCCACCACTTATAAATTTCTTATACTAATGAAATCAGAAGTCTGATCAGTTCATTGTTACTATTTCTTTTTTATTGAAATTAATGAGATAAAAGTATGTTAATTATGGTTCCCATAATCATGTAATTAGTTACTATAAGGGCAAAAAAATGTGAAATTTAAATATCTTTTTCATTCTATGTTTTTTATTCTCCAGTAAAGATAAAATAATGTCTTTTCTTTAAGACAACAGGATATGTAATAAACTCCTTTAATACAGATTACCAATCCAAAGACGTTCTCAAATAATTATACTCACTTTACATGGAAACATTAGATATCTGCTATGAGAATAGTAGTGTGCCATGTAAAAAGGAAGACTGACCTCAGGTAGCACAAGATTTTCCACTTTATTAGGAAAAGTAAAGATATTAACAAAAAGCACAAATGGAATAAAGACTTCTGTCAGATTTCTAGTGGTGGTGGGGGAAGCCAAGATGGGAGAATAAAAAAAAAAACCACAGAACTGAGTTCTGTCAAAATGAAACATTTTTTCGACTCAAGAAACTTAAACGACTTAAAAGACAGATCTGTGACATGTCAGGAGATCCAAAAAAAGTCACATGAATGACATACCAATAGTGGGATCAAGTGGTAGCAACAGCAGCAGTATCAATTTTGAGAACTCTAAAATCAGAGATAGTAAAGGGACCTGCTCATCAGTCAGAAAGAGATTAAAGGGGATCTCTGTGTGAGCATTGAGTATATAGGTTTGGTAACAATACAATTTAGAAGTTTCAATGTCTACCTTCCACTTCTGAGACTTAGTTAAAGAATTTTTGTTCAAAAGAGTTTGAAAACCCTGCGGGGCAGGGCCTTGTTCACAAGGGATCAGAAACCATGAGGCAAATTATCACTTCTAGTCACTAGTTCTCAGTGGCCCCTACTAGGGGACCAAAGCGCAGACCAGGAGAATAGTGATCAAACCTCTCCCAAGATCAGGTGAACTTGGAAGAATTAAACAATTCCAACCTCCAGAACTAGTTCTGAAAATAGCAGCTTGAAAAAGCTAAACCACAAAACACTGCCCACTCTCCATTTCAGTAACCATGTTCTAGGAACCCCTACAAACACAAAACCTCAAAGAATAATAGGTCAAAAGTCCAACAAGAATTGGTAAAAGATCTAGAAAAAGGGAATAAATATATTTTCAAAATCAAATAAGAATGGTCCAGAAAAAATAAGGACAAGAAATGAAATCAGAAGAAAAAAATTAAGAAAAGATAACAGCTTAGTAAATGATAAAAAATACTGAAGAAAAGTTTATCTTAAAAAATTGATTGGGGGAAGCTAGGTGGTGTCAGAACTACCGGAGCTCAAATCCAGCCTCAGACACTTAATAATTATCTAGCTGTGTGGTCTTGGGCAAAGCCACTTAACTCCCATTGCCTTGCAAAAATAAAATCTAAAAAAATTGATCCAATGGAAAATAAAAAACAAAAATTCATTATGAAAATAACTCATTAAAAAGCAGAATTGGCCAAATGGAAAAAGAAGTACAAAGACTCACTGAAGAAAATACTTGGTTAAAAATTAGAATTGGACAAGCAGAAGCTAATGACTCCATGAGATGTCAAGAAACAATAAAATCAAATCAAAAGAATGAAAAAAAAATTAAAAGAAAATATAAAGTTTCTCCTAGGAGAGAGAACAACAAAATTGAAAATTAGAAAGAAGGGAGATTATTTAAGAAATAATAAATTATATGAATGTCAAGATCAAAGAAAGAGTCTACACATCATATTCCAATAAATTATTAAGGAAAACTGCCATGGTGACCTAGAATCAGAGGGAAAATTTAAAGATTCCAAGCCTAGATGCACTAGACCAAAAACTGTATTTTACAGAAGCAATCATCAAATCTATTAGTACTACTTATAAAATAGAGACCAGTGGAATAGGTTAGATTCACCAGACACAGTACTAAATAATTATAGTAATCTACTTTTTGATAAACTCAAAGAATCCAGTTTCTGGGATATGAATTTTCAATTTGACAAAAAAACTGCTGAGAAATTGGAAAAATAGTCATGTTGTGAGAGGAATCAGAAACTGAAAAATCACAGGAAAGAAAAAACAAATTAAACAAGTGAAAACAGTATGCATTCAGTCTTCAGAGTTCTTTCACTGGATGTGAATGACATTTGCTATCATAATATTTTAGAATTGTCTTTGATTACCATATTACTGAGATTGCTAAGCCTAATATTGTTGATTATCAAACAGTGCTGTTGTAACTGAACACAATGTTCTGTTATTTCTGCTAACTTCACTTAGCTTTTAAGGTTTTTTTCTGAAAGCTTCTGCTCATCATTTTTTATAGAACAACAGTATTCCTCAGAAAGAATTTTTTTACAGCCAATATTTATAATAAAGGCATCATTTCTAAAATACATAGAAAACTAAGTCAAATTTATAAGACAATAAGTAATTCTTTAATAGATAAATGGTCAAATGATACAATAACTTGTCAGATGAAGAAATCAAAGCTATCTATAGTCATATAAAATGCCCTCTATTTCACTATAGATAAGAGAAATGAAAATTAAAACAACTCTGAGATAACACCACTGAATTATCAGAATGACTGAAATGAAAGAAAAATTAAATGATAAACAATGGAGAGGATGTGGGAAAACTCAAATATGAAAGCATTATTGGTAGAGTTATGAACAGCAAAACAATTTTGAACTGTTGAAAAAACTGTAAAAATGCATTCCCTTTGATTCAACAATGCCACTACTATATTTGTATACTAAAGACATTATAAAAAAGGGGGAAAACATGTGCAAAAATATTTTCAACAGTTCTTTTTTGTGGTGCCAAGGAATTAGAAATTGAGCACATGTGCTCCATTGAGAGAATGGCTAACCAAGTTGTGGTATATGAATGCACTGGAATACTATGGTGCTATTAGATATGATGAGCAGATGGATTTCAGAAAACCTGGAAAAACTTACATGAACTGATGCTGAATGAAGTGAGCAGAATCTGGAAAACATTATATAAATCTTTTTAACCAACAATGAGGTAAAGTAGATGGGAATAAGGGAAAGAAGGTGATCAAAGGGATGAGAATTAAAGAAGGCAAGGATTAGAAGCAAAACAGCTGTTAGAGAAGGCACAGGATTAAAGAATTTAGAGAAGCTCAAACAGGTGAAAATAGGATGGAGGGAAATGCATTGTCAGAAATCATAGCAATAAATGTAAACTGGATGAAAATATCCATAAAATGGAAACAGAAGAATGGATTTGAAATCAGTATCTAACAAGGTGTTGTTTACATGAAGCAAACTTGAAATAGAAAGAAAAAGCAGAGATAAAATACAGGGGCTAAAGCAGAATCTATAATGCTTCTGTTGATGTAAAAAAGGCAGGTGTAGCAATCATTATCAAACAATGCAAAGGCAAAAATAAACCAAATTAATAGGGATAAACAGGGAAAATATGAATTAATTATTCAATGAAGTCATTTCAGGTTTAGTAATTAATTAGTAAACTAAATTAAATATTGAACTAAATTAAACCTCTAAGCATCAAATGGCATAATATCTAAATTCTAAAAAAGAAATGTTAAGTGAATTATAGGAAGAAATAGTGAATTTATACTAGTAATAGATCTCAACTTTCCCCTCTCAGAGCTGGAAACCTTTCATGAAAAAACAAACAAGAAAGAAGTTGAGAAGATGAATGGAATTTTAGAGATGTTAGAAATGACTGGCTTCTGGGGAAAAAATCTGAATGATAATGGAAAGAAAAATACCAATTACTCAACATTATGTGGCACCTTCACAAAAATTAGCCTTTTTTGTTTAGCCATTTTTCATTTGTATCCAACTTTCTCTGACTTTCTTTGAAGTTTTCCCTGGCAAAGATATTGGGGTGATTTGCCAGTTCCTTTGCCAGTTCATTTTACAGATGAGGAGCTAATGCAGTATTTGTTAATTACCTTACCCAGTATCATAAAGCTAGTAAGCACCTGAGATGGGATTTAAATGCAGAAGAAGAATTTTCCTAATTCCAAGTCCAGTGCTCTATTCATTGTGCTATCTAGATGTTTCCAAAAAAAAAACTTAACCATGTATAAAATCTAAAAACCCTCACCAATAAATACATAAAA
The DNA here is from genome assembly GCF_037893015.1 of Macrotis lagotis. Lineage (NCBI taxonomy): Eukaryota > Metazoa > Chordata > Mammalia > Peramelemorphia > Peramelidae > Macrotis > Macrotis lagotis. The sequence goes on from NC_133660.1 coordinate 75,103,267, forward strand.
AAGTAAACGCACACTTTTCACTCCTAACACTTCTAATAAATTATATTAGCTTAAAATTAACCCTCTCACTCTTTAAAATTAGATTATTTACATTATATTTAATTTTAGGCAGAAAGTAAATAATCTTAAAAAATGAGTGGGTTAAAGAAGAAATAAGGAAAAATCAATAATTCAGAATTTTAAAAATGAGATAATATTTCAAAATATATGGAATATAGCTGGGGAGCACCAATGGGTACAATTTACATTTCTAGTCACATATCAATAAAATAGAGAAAGAACAGATTAATAATTTGGCATTATAATTTTAAAAAACTATATAAAGAACGCAATAAATTCCCCATTTAAATATCAAACTCAAAATTCATAAAATCAAAGGAGAGATTAATAAAATGGAAAGATAACTGATAAATAAAACTAAGAATTGTTTTATGAAAACAAGAATGAACTATTGAGTGAATTTGATTAAAATAGAACAAAGAACTCCAAATTATTATCATTTAAAAATGAAAAAAACTAACAATACATTACAATGAAGATGAAATTAAAGCTTAAGTAGTTATTTTGCCAATTACATGCTAACTAAAATTGGCAGTCTAAGTAAAATAGGTAAATATGAACAAAAATATAAACTATCCATATTAACACAAGAGGAAAAGAATGTAAAAATAATCTCATTTTAGAAAAAGAAGTCAAAAAAGTCATCAGTGATTTTCCTAAGAAAAACATAGAAACACACATGCAAACATGCACATATTGGATGGAATTATAAGTGTTTTCTTCTAAACATTTAAGGAAAATTTCATCCTAATATTATCAGGCTTATTTGAATCAAATATTTGAAAAAAACAATTAAAAAAGCAGTCCAACTCACATAGATTCGATATTTAAACCAGGAAGATCAAATTTAAAATTGTACAGACCAATTTCGTTGATAAGTGATGAAAAAATTTTAAATAAGTTATGAGCAAGCAGATTACAGGATATAACCAGGTTGCATTTAGAGGAAAAAAAATAAAAAGCTAGTTCAATAGAAAGACTATCAGCATAATTAACTATATCAATAACAAAAACAACAAAAATCATATGATTTTGTCAATAAAAGCAGAAAAGACTTTGACAAAATATAATACTCATTTCTATTAAGAATATTAGCAATGTTTTGGGGGTAGAGCCAAGATGGCAATGGGTAGGAAGTAATCCCTGGAAATTCATCCCCCCCCAAAATCTGCAAAAGCCATCAAATTATGACTCTAGCCAAAATTTAGAGGGGCATAACCCACAGAAAGTCTGAGTCCAAGACAACTTAGAAGTTCCACTGGAAAGGTCTGTTTCACTGGGACAGGGTTGGAAAAAGCAGTTCAGCCAGGCTGAGTGCCTAGATCCCTGGGGTGTGACCTGGGTCTGTGGCAGAGGGAGTGGTTTTCAGACCTCCTGTCCCAGGTTCACCGGGGAGAGATTGAAGGGGTGATGAGAGAACTCTGCCATACCAGAGTGAGTACAAAGCAAGCACCAGACTCAGAGCAGCCCTACAGTGAGAACCTGCAGTGGGAATCAGTGAAGCCAGCCTGTACCTCCAGAACTCAGCCCATAAATGGTAAGGGGGTCATGGGAGACTTGCAGAGGTCTCTTTGCTCTCCTTAGGGTGGGACTCAACTGTTTTCCCACACCAAAATCCAGGTTGCAGCTTGGATTGCACCATATCCAAGCAGGGACCATCCTCACAGTACCAGGGCAGAGGGGCAGGCCTGTGGTCATCTACATGCCAAAGCATGGGCAAGAGAGCAATCAAAGCCTCTCATAAGACCTTAGAGGAATTAAGGTCCCCCTCCCCCCCCAAATCCTTTGAAGTGCAGTAAATCAGTCATAGACTGACAAAATGAGAAGAATCTGACCATAGAAAATTACTTTGGTCCCATGGAAGTTTCAGAAGATGACAAAATAGAAGCTTCTGTGCCCAAAACCTCCTGGAGAAATAGAAAATGGGTCCAGGCTATGGATGAGCTCAAAAAGGACATTGAAAAACTATTAAGAGAAGTAGAGGAAAAATTGGGAGGAGAAATGAGATCGATGTAGATAAATCATGCAAATCAAATCAGTAGTTTGGTGAAAGAAATACAAAAGAATATTGAAGAAAATAATATGTGAAAAACCAGTTTAGGCCAAATGGAAAAACCAACACAAAAGGCAAATAAGGAGAAGAATGCTTTCAAAAGCAGAAATGGCCAACTGGAAAAGGAGATAAAAAGCCCACTGAAGAAAATAACTTCTTTAAATGCAGAATGGAACTAAAGGAAGATGATGACTTTGCAAGAACTCAGGAGGAAATACAACTATTACAAAAATTTTAGAAGAAAATTTAAAATATCTCATTGGAAAAACAACTAACCTCAAAAACAGATCCAAGAAGAGATAATTTAAAATTTACTGGGCTACCTGAAAGGCATTATCAGGAAAAGAATCTAGACTCCAGGTTTCAAGAAATAATACAGCAAACTTGACCCAAGATTCTAGAAGCAGAGGGCAGAATAGAAATTGAGAGAATTCACTGATCACCAGGGCCTGAAAGAAATCCCAAAAGAAAACCTTCCCGGAAAATTATAGCCAAATTCCAAAGCTCCCAAGTCAAAGAGAAAATACTAAAAGATGCCAGAAGCAAACAATTCAACTACTGTGGCTCTATAATCAGGATTACACAGGATCTGACAGAGTCTACATTAAGGACTCATAGGGCTTGGAATATGATATTAGGCAAGGCAAAACATCTTGATTTATAAATGAGAATCAACTACCTAGCAAAACTAGATATCCTCTTTCAAGGGAAAAGATGGACTTTCAATGAAACAGGGGACATTCAAACTTGTCTATTGAAACAACAAGAGCTGAACAGAAAGTTTGATTTCAAAGTACAGGACTCTGGTGAACCATAGACAGAGGGGACGAGAAGGACTAACTAGGAGGAACTTAATGATGTTTATATGTTTGTATTCCTGTATGGGAAGAAGATACTGGAAACTCAAATGAACTTTCTCATTTATAAGAGCAGTCAGAAGGCACAGGCACAGGAAGGAGCTGAACATAATGGTAAAATATAGTAAAAAGACGGCGTCAATGGACAATAAAGGAAAGTACTGGGAGAAAGAGAAAGGGGAGGAAGAAGGGCTAAGATATTTCATATAAGAGTAAAGAAAAAGCCTTTCCAATGTATTGGAACAGGGGAAGGCAAGGGATAATGAGCAAGTTTTCATTTGCATCAGAAATGGCTTATAGAGGAAATAACAAATGTACTTAATGAGGTTTAGAAATCTGTCTTACACTAGAGAAAAATGAGAGGAAAGGTAAAGGGGAATGGGGGGAGATAAGGGGGGGATAGGTGAAAGAAGAAAGGGAAGATCATGGGTGAGAGCACTCAGATACAACATACTTTTGAACAGAGACAGGATGAAAGGAGAGAAAATAAAATAAATGAGAGTGGGGAGGAATAGAGTGGAGGAAAATACAGCTAGTAATAGCAACTGTGGGAAAAATAGTGAAGCAACTTCTTTGGTGGGCTCATGATAAAGACAGCAATTCATCCCAGAGACAGAGCCATTAAAATCTGAACATAGACTGAAGAACATTTTTTTCTTTCTCACTATTCTTGAGGTTTCACATCTTTTTTTTTGGGGGGGGGAAGGTGTTTAACCTTTACTCTCACAACAAGATTATTGTAATAGTATAAATAAACCAAAAATTAAATTTAAATTTAAAAATAATATTAGGAATAGAGCCTTTTTAAAATGAAAAATCCAAGAGAAATCATTATCTGTGACAGCTATAAACTTGAAATGTATTCAGTATCACCAACATGAATAAAATACTTCAGTAAAAAGAAGAGAAGGAAAAAATGAAGGAATAAAAGTAGATAATGAAAAAAGTGTTATTTAAAACTGATAAGATGTTATACTTAAGTGTTTGAGGAAAACGAACTATTTTTAAACAACAACCTTAATACAGATGCAGGCTACAAAATTAATCTATACTTCCCATATCATCAACATTTTTGCATACTACCAAAAAAATCCATCAACAAGAAAAGAAAGGGAAATTATATTTAAAATAATCAGACTACATAAAAACCTTGAGAGTTTATCTGCCAAGACAAACCCAGAGATTTTAAGAACAGTTACCACTTTTCATACAAAGACATCTAAGCAATTAGAGCAACATTAATTACTTATGGTTAATCAATATAATATAACTTCTGAATTGTGCCCATACTTGTTACTTCCCCAATGAGCTGTGCTTAAATTTTACTTGTATTGTAGGCTGCATAAAAGGGGAAGCTATTTTGAGGTTTTCCTGAAATGTTAGCTATTATTTTTCAACTAGTTTTTGATAAAATTGAGGTAGCATGGGATATTGGGAAGAGATTTATATGTGAAGCTGATACTTTTGAATACAAATAACCAAAAGCTACACTCACTACATGGGTATGAAAACTTTGAAGTCATTTATCTTGGTTCTTGGTTCATGTTTGGCAAAATGTATGGATCAGACTAGATCATGTCTAGTGCACCTTCTCCACATAAAATTTTGCATTGTCCCTTGCACTCCTAGGTCTAACACTGAGTAATATCAACCATTTGACCTGTTTCAGAACTCCATATATTACAAACATTTTTGTGTGGAACAAAGCAGATCAAAGGAACTTATTGTGACCTTATGGTAAATGTTAAAATGGTGTTATGGGAAATACCATCACAGATGCAAAGGCTAAGTGTCTGTAGTTTTAAGAATCTGATAGGTTAAGATTGGTTCTCAGTTTCAAGGATTGAACCCTCAGTCCTTCTATTTGCCTAATTCTTTCTATTTGGTATTGATCTTAATGATTTTATATCTTTGGCTATGGATTTCACTATTTATTCACCATCCAAAATAGTCTACTCTAATCCACAGTGGAAACTTGGTGCTTATTCATGTCCTTCCCTTCACTAGAGCATTCCACTACTCATCTACTCATCATTCCACTAATCATCCTAGGATACTGTAATAGTAACTTCACCCTAAGACTTAAAGAATTTATTGCTTTTATTTCTTCATGTCACATTTTTATGAGGAAGGACTCTTCCATTTTTTGGTCTAAAAGTTACCTTCTAGGGCAAAGGAATCTTAAATCTGAGGAAATACTCCTCATTCACAGTTTGCAGTCAAGTTCTTCCATTGAATACTTAGCCATAACTAAGTGACTTAAACAGAGACCTTCCTGATTATCCCACTATAACTTTCCTCTGAATCTCTACTCTAATCTTCCTCTAATTTCTTTTGAAGTGACTTATTATTTGACATTATGATCTCTGCCTCTGTCTGATTTTGTCATTCTGTCTTGGACACTGACTCTATTCACAGCAGGGACAGGGATTGTCTAGCCCATGGGTCATATAAGCCCTGGGAAATCATTTGGTATGGGCCTTGGCAACCACAGGCATGTCTTGAAATTCAATAAATCTAGGAGTTTTTTAGGAGTGTATTAAATGTTTGACGGAATATAGCAGGTGAATGATGTTTAAATATCCAAATGGCCCTTGGCAGAAAAAAGGTTTCACACCCCTGGTGTACCACTTTGTCTGAATCTCCTTCTACCTTTCTGTCTTTCAGATTTATTATTTCTGTCTAATTCACTCTCTCTCTCTCTCTCTCTCTCTCTCTCCACTTCTCCCTCTTTCTTGCCCTCCTTTCTTTTCTTACCTCCCTCTATCTCTGACTCTCTCTGTCTCTGTCTGTCTGTATATATCATTCTTTTTTGACTAGTTTCTAGTAGACTAGATAGAATTCAACTACTAATGGGACCTCAAGACAGAAGCAGCATATTTGAACCAAAGTTTCTTTAGGTTTGATATAGGAATTTTTCTTTTAAATTTTCTTATAATAAATTGTGGACTCTTCACCATTATTGACTAAGCTAACTTGACAGACTTGTCTGAGGAAAAATGGAAAACAAATTTCTTTTTCCAGTTCTCATACAAGGATCTAATTATTTTGCATATAATATTGAATCTCTGGGCATGATTGGTCCCCTCTTTGAAAGAACAGACACAGAGATTTACATTTGTAAAAATTAATTTACAAATAATATCTTTATGGATATACTATTTTATCTTTCTCAATGATTGTTTAGGATCATTTAATCACAGGTAACTAATGTATTGCTGTGAGAAATGAATCAAGTAGTTGGGAATAGATATGTCAACAAGGGAGTTGAGGTTATTTCAATAATTAAGGTTTGAGGTGATAAGGGTCTGACCAACTGTGATAGCAATGAAAATGTGAAGGAAAGGTTAAATAAAAGAACACAGTGTAGAATGCAAAAGAAAATATATATCCTTCGGCTAGACACTTAATCTTTCAGTGTTTAGTTTTCTTATCTATAAAATTAGATGTATGTAACAGATGCTCCTTTCCCCCCAATAATTATTATATTGATATTCTGAAAAATTAAATATTATTGTGGATTGTTAGAAGGTAATTCATTTGAACAAAGTAAATCCATTCTTCCCCATTTTCTAGTTCCAAAATTATAAAGGCCTACCCAGCAATCTACCTCTAAATTTTAGGACCTATCATAGTGCTATCCTAATTTCCTCTATCAACATGACTTCTTCCAGGCTTGATATTGAGAATAAATGTTCTGCATTCCAAGGTGAAAATGAATTTGGATGTGAAATATCCCCCAAATGCCAGGTTTCTTTGATTGGTGAGTAGGTGCAATCTCAGCCAACACATTAGGAAAGTTTGACCCCGACAAGATCTTGCCTCAACTAAAATTCAGTTATCTATCCTGGCTATTTTGAGTTCAGTGCTATGGTACATATAAACATACATACATTCATATACATACATACACACACACACACACACACACACACACACACACACAGACACACACACACATCCCTGCTTTTCTCACCAAACTCTCATCACTTTAATTTTCATGTCTAGTTAGACTCATCAAGGAAATCAATCACCAATACCATATTGTCATTGGTTCTTTAAAAAAGGTCAGCAGGAAAAAAAGGACTGTTTTAATGAGTCATCATTTTCACTTAATAGAATCATCCTTGTCAGCATTTCCAAATATGTGTTGTGTTTTCTCCATCTATTTAAATGGCAGTTCCAAAAAGGCAGAAATTCTCTCACTTTTGTATTTATGTCCAAGGTTTAACATAACTATATATAACTATATAACTATATAACTATATATATATATATATACATATATATATATATGCATGATTTAATGCATGCATACATACTTATAAGCATACATAATTAAATATTATATAATATATAAATATTACATATTCACATATGCATGTATGATTTATTTATGGTCAAATAGGACTTTTTGAAACTGAAATTAGGGAATATTGGGGTTGGGAACTCTATATTACTTGAAAAATAAAAGTATTATAGACAGAAAGTTCAGAGGCTGAATTGTTTTAAAAGTGATTAGTGAAATTTTAGACAATTTAGAGATGAAGCTAAATCATTTCAATATCCACAATGTGGGGGAAAGGTCAAGTTGGCATAATTAGAGTTTATTTCCTTTGACACTATCACTGATGAAGAGCAACAATCCAAATTCTAATCATAAAAGCCAAGAAAAAATACAGTGAGAAATTTTTTTCCAGCTCAAGGTAAGTTATAAGGACAGACAGACATGTCTGTGGTCATTGAATGGGGGCTGACCAAGAATACAATGCAGCAGTGGCAGAGCTTCAAATGGCCGCGCTGGCAGTGGGCTGTGGCAGCAACAGGAAGAGCAGGAGCAGTCCAGCTCCCAGGGATGGTTTGGAGATAGGAAGAAAGAAATTCCAGGGGTCCCCTGTATTAGCACAAGGAGCAAGAATGATCTGATACCTCTGTTACCTAGTCCCTGGAAACAGTTCTAAAGCAAAGGATTAAAAAGGAGCAGGAGCCCTTCCTGTGAAAGGAGCAAAGAACAAATTCCTCTAACACGTCTGTGTAATTAAGTCCAAGAAGAGAAAGGGAACTAGGTTTAATACACCACATAAGTCTGCAGTGGAATAAACAAAGGCACGAGATGAAAATTAAGGACGAGTCGGAAGTTGAGTCACTCTGAACCAGAAGGCTAGATATGATAGTCTGAATCACTTCATTCTAGAAATACTGAAAAAGGTTGGGCTCTAATAATTGGAAAAGTGATCAGGGTATTCTTAATGAAGGTAATGGTCTACGTACATGGATATGAAGAATTAAAATTATTCCATGGATTGGAAAAATATATCATTCCTAATGTGTTATAGGCCTACTTCACTGAAGTGGATAGAAAGAAAGTATAGATAGGTAATTTGAGAACAGTAAAATGAATTTACAATTTACTTTATAGAGAATATAGAGATGTTGAGGTCCACTGAGCAGGAGGTTGATGTGACAAGAGCTATGCATTAGGAAGATTAATTTGGCAGATCATATATATATATATATATATATATATATATATATATATATATGAATTAGAAGAATAGAGATTAAAAGTGAGGACACTAATTGATGAGTGATGGAAATCATCCAGATAAGAAATAAGGGAGACATGAATTAGAGTGGTGATAGTAGCAAACTAGGATCTATCTATCTATCTATCTATCTATCTATCTATCTATCTATCTATCTATATACATATATGAAAGAGATGTTTGAATCAAGAATCATTAGATATAAGGTGTAAATGGCAATCAGAAAAAGTTCAAGATGAATCCAAAATCATGAACCCAGGTGTCTTGCAGGATGTTTTCAACAGATAAATTTGATGGAGAAGTTAAAAAATTATATAAATAAATACACACACACAGACACACACACAGATACACACACAGACACACACACACACATATATATATATACATAAATATACATATGCATACTCATGTATACTTTATAGGCATACAACTGTGCATAAACATATAATATACATAGATGCATACATTCATGCACATACATAGAAAGTGATGAATTTACTTTTAGATACTGGCATTTTTAAAGATTCTAATCTAAAAGTACATGGGGTCTTGATCACTAAGCAATTTGGAATGTAAATCTGGAGTTGGGGAAGAGGGCCAAGAACAAGAAATGTGGATTTGGGAACTGTGTAAGGAGAGATAATAAAGTTATGGAATTAAATCAGAAAACCAAGGGGAGATACCACATTAAGAGTATGATTAAAAAAATCATTGAAAGTGACAGAGAAAGAATCATCAAAGAGGTAGAAGAAGAAATAAATAAGTCAGTGTGACTCAGTCCAAGAACAGAGAGGGAACTCAGTTAAACCACATTATCAATTAATTTCATAACTGATTAGGAAAAAAAGGGAGTGAAAAACAAAATCACTGTCCATATCAATCAGGAGAGCATTAGTGACTTTTGAATAATAAATTTTAGTAGAATGATGGAAATCTAAGCCACATTTCAAGGAGCTAGAAACATATAGATGGTGAGAGAGTAAAGCACTATATTTAGTTAGTGTTCTCATGAACAGATTTGCTAGAAATCTCCCTGCCACAAACTCACCAAGAGTTTGTCCAGCTTCAGCTAAGGAGAACATCTCTTGAGCTAGCTCTTCTATGTCTGGACAGATGGATTTGTCTGACATCATGCCTAAATTGGCATTTTTGAGACATCCACTAATTCCTTTCAGTTTGTTCTCAGGTGACACTAAAAAAAAGACAAATCACTCTTCTCCATTACAGTTTTTCAAATATCTGAAGTTATCATTTCTCCTTTGATTTCATTATCATAAGAAATCCCTGGCAAGGAAATTTACTTATGTAGATCAGTATCTCTTTTATATAATCTACTCTTGAAAATCTGTATGGGGACCCTAAGAGGCTGAATGACTTGCCTAGGGTGACTTCCAGTATGTGTCAGAGATAAGTCTTGAATGTGGGTCTTTTACTTAAACCACCTAATGCCATATTACCTTTGGGAAGTATGTTGAAAGGAAGAAAATAGATATGCAATTATTCTAGTTATATGTGCTGTAAGCTAATATACTAGAACTTAAATGCTCTGTCATGTGCCATTTAACTCAATATAAAATTTTTAAAATTTCCTAACAAATACTGAAGGCCTTTAAAATGAATTATGTAAGAAAAATGGAAATTTGTTATGCTTATCTGAACAGATCTTTTCTCTTGGTTCCATGCTAGGATAATGAGCCTGTAGATTGAGATTTTTATGTTAAAAAAAGGAACAGATTCAAGCAAGAGACTTTGCAAAAGAAATGGCTTATTTCTCAATTTCAATTAATACTTAAAATATGAAATTTTCATAAAAGGACTAAAACCCAGTTGTTATTATTCTATAATAATAATTTTAGAATTCCTTCTAAATTATTTAAAATATAATATAAATAAATATAATAGCTCTCCAAACACTTCACATTAATGTTGCTGGTTTGACATTTCAAAGTAAGTGCAAGATTTCTAAGACTATAATATCCTCCATCTTAGTTACCACAATTAATTGGTAATGTTTATTGGTATATGACATATTTTCTCATATTCCTAAGTCATTTATTACTTCTTAAATATTTTCAATAATGTCACATGTATAAACCTCACTTTTAAAAAAAGAGAATCTTCTGTATGGCTTTTACACAGATATACACAAGCATATGCCAGTACTTCATTTATCAATTATAGGCTAATCTCTATTGTTTTTAAAATTTTTTCAGTTTCTAAATGAACCCCACATTTATTCCCCTTGACAGAACCAAGATCACTTGTTACTAATAAGAAATGGGGACACAAAATGATTAACCTTTGGACATCATCCTTGCAAGAAATTCATAGGTCAAGAATGAAAATGCTAATAGCACAATAGGAGAAGATGGATATGAGGGAGTTGTTTTGCACAGAATTAACAAAACTTCAGCTCTATTAGATGTGAAGAGGACATTACAATTGGACAAATTCCAGATGATTAAATTCAGAATCTAAAAATAGACTCAGAATATATCAACATCATATAGCCGGAGCCAGAAGAGGAATTATATATAGCATAAAGAAATAAGTTTAAACTGAGATTGAAGTGACTTTCCATAAAACTCTTCTACTTTTCTCAGTTTTGTCATGGTTGATTTAAGTGTTGGGAGTTCAAATTGAAAAAAAATATCTTATTTAAATATCTTAAAACTAACAGTTCTAGAAACTGGAGTTTTCTGGGACTCTGAGAGGTTAAGTGACTGAATAAAATCACTCAGTTGGTATATTTCAGCTCTGAGCCTCTGGTGAAACTGCCTCCAATGAGCACAGATTTCTCTCTATTCCAGAACATTTTCTCTTCTTTTTATTATTATGGCTTTTAATATTCAAATTAATTGAAAGATATAGAATAATGAAGAGATTACATAGTGAGCAATCAAGAAATAGGAGAGCAATTGTTAGAGTAGAATGGAGGAAGGGAAGATTTATAGGGAGAAAACCATTTAAAAATTTTAAAAATTGAGAGCAAAGTAGTTAAACAAAACCCAATCAGTCATTTTGGCAGGTTCAAATACCATTGCAAATTTTAATGCAAATATTAACCGGAAACATTTTTTATAGAGAATCTATATGTCAATATACCTATAATCTTGTAATTAGCCAATCTTGAATTACTGCTGGACTACGAATAGCTATATAGATAAAAGATTATAAAACTAGAACTAAGTCATAAAAAAATACAAAAACCCTTTAATTATCAATAGGGAAATTGGGGCCCATTGACTTGCCAAAGGGTATATCAGAGGTGGTGTTTAAACTCGTGCTTCTCACTCAAGGATCTATGCTATCTTTACTTAACCATACTGTCTCCTTAAGATTGTGATCTAGGAGAAAGCATAGATATTTCATTCAATTTCAGTTTAAATTCCAAGCTCTCTGCATTGGGACCATGAGGAACTAAATGAATCTCTTAAGACTTCAATGTCTTTTTTTTTAAAAGAAGTTTGGACTGGATGATTTATAAGATCTCTTTATTTTTCTCTAAATTCAATGAGCTCTCAACCTCAGTATTCTTAACAATGAAACTACATAATAATAAAACCTTACCTCAAAGAGAAGGTATACGAATCAAAAGAACATTAGCTATTATTATGACTGCAAATATTATTATTTTCTCCACATTCAAAGGATGTTATTACCTGTGATTAGAAATCTACCCTTCTTATACAGCTAGGTCCTGAATTGTATGAAAGCTGAATTCCATAGACTGGCTATATCATTCAAAATCTCACTGCATATTTGTCTTAGAATGAAACCAATGAACATATTTTACAAAATCACAACTTCAAATCTTTTGAATTCAAATATATCTATACAATGACTTCAAAGGATTAGTTAATACATATGGATTTATGATAAAATATGAACAAATGAAATATCTTCTCATACCAGTTCTATCCTGAATTCTTTCTTCTCATATCAGACTAATCAAACAAGAAATTAGCTTAATATTATAATAAAAAGACATTGTAAGAATAGCCATAAATCTAAGATTGCAGAAAATAAGTTAAATATTGATCATATATGGTCAATCAAACAAAAGAAAAACAGTGAGCATACCATGCCATCTCAAAGAGGAAAACAAAGCTTAAAAACAGACCTAATGTTGTCATCCACAGAATCTTTTTATCTTTGCCTTAAAAGGTGCTAAATAGTTTCCTTTGAATAGATCCATGGAGTCTTTCAGTTCCCATTCACTTCCCCTCTACTAGGGAGCAGAGCATTTTATACCAAAGGTGGTATAAAGCACAATGACTTCATTTGTTTTTACTATCTCCATAGTTTCTGTAGGAACACCAAGCTGATAAAGGAATTTGTGAGCTGGTCCTTTCTTAGTACATGAAAAGAAGTATAATCCTATTTAAACCATTTAATGCTATTTAAAATATTTCAAAACTCTCATCAGAACAATGTTACTGTGATGGCAATCAGTGATTCCAATCATGGAAACTATGGACACATTTAAGAAATACAAATTGTGTTCTAGAACAGAGAAATAATACTCTTAGATAAGTTCATGAAGATGCAAAACTTTCATTTTTTTATGTTATCATTTATTGAGGTGACCAAGTGCTTCACTGTTAACATGTTCACATGTTAACAAAATTTCAAAGACTGGAAATAAAAACTAGCAATAAAATTTGCAAAATAATGATTCTTTGTTGATAATTTGCTTTAGAATATATTTGATTCTGAACCACCAGTAAGGACCATGATCATGGACAATTGCACTGTTGATATTTTACTTCATCAGATAATTTTGAAAGCACCAAGTTAAATAGCTTTTATTGGTCAAAGAAAAATGTGCCAATTTGTCGTGTATATTTTAATACAATCCTCATGAACATTAAGCTACAGCTTAAGGTAATTAACGTGACATCTGCAATTTTGAACAACAGAACTGTTAGCCTCTTTGGCTTAACATTATCTTTAAAAAGCCATAAATCAGAAGCCATGATAATTGTCAATATAATTTACCTTAAAATCTGCTTACCTTGGAAAAAGACGTCAGACTTCTAGCAGCAATTTGCCTGTTAAAAATAAAAAAAATCATTCATTTATAATCATTAAATAGGAAAAAGGACAATATAATACTGTTTAGTGGAATTTCAGAATTTTATTTAAATTTCATAATTTTGTTCCTTTTAAGATCAAAATGAAATTTAAGCTGTTTGGTTGCAATAATTGAATACTTCTCTCTTCATTGCATATACATAGAAACCATGAAAGCTAATGAGTTTTATGAGTGACAGCAAAAACAGATTTTCCAGGAAAACTTCTCTGGGTCATGTGTACATATGTGGGCACAATTCATTCACTCACTTGAATAAGAATCACACAGGTAAAAGTTTTTGCAAGAGAATTTAAGGTTGAGGTGTCAGAGTTGATTTCTTTTCTAATGAAATATGTAATATCTCCAGGTGAAAGGTATTAATGTGAGATGCAGTCCATTCCAATAGAGCATTATTTATAGTACTGGTTGTATTCTTTCTCTGAACTACATTCAAGTCATCATGAGGGGTTTTTATTTACAATGCATCACAAATAGCACTGAGATACTATAGAATGAAAGCATGATTTCTTATAACAGTGCCATAAATTTTCATTCTAGCACAATTCTTGCATCACTACCATATTTTCTGCCTATCACCAGCAAGGGTAATGACATTGAACACCAGGAGAAGCTGCACAATCTCTTGACCTCATTTCCCTTACAGTGTCAATGTAAGAAAGGTGAGAAAAATCAAGCACTCACAAGTGTCCATGATATAAGCAAGACAATATGTGTTCATTATGCAAATAACACTAGAGTAGGTCAAAAAATTGTAACCTTCAGTTGATTATATCTCAGCAGGCTTTATTGGCTAAACAATAAACTTTGGAAGACATATTGTTGTGCATTTGAAACAAGTGATGCATAAGTCTGTCTTAAATGCATTGCATTTGGATATTAATTTGTAAATAGAAATAGAGCATGGAATAAATTCATCCAAGTTCATTATGGCAATAAATTGTCAGGACTTAGAAAAATGGGAGCTTTGCTTCTTGCAAACCTTCTTTCATTGATTCACTGAGCTATCAATAGATGTTTGCATAAAGGAGCTATATGGAACAAAAGCAGGCTTAGAAAAGTAACATTTTATTCCTCAAGATCTCCTCAGTAATAATTTTCAACCAATAGTAATAGTCATTTCATCCTGTACTGTATTCCTTTCAAAATAACTTTCTGTTTTCTCTCTAGTTATTGTTTTGTATTCTGATTGTTCCATATAAAGGATCATGGAATCAGACACAATAAGGTGAAATAATTTGTCACAAAGGGAATAAATACAAGGACAGGAATCAAACTCCAAAAAAATTTGCCTCCAAATATAACACTTCCATAGCATAAGTTAATTTCCTATATGATATTTCAAAAAGTAAGTCATATATTAATTTATTATAAGGCATTAGCATCTCATAAAGCCTTCCTATTTTATATTTTAATAGTGATTGGATTAATATTTCTGTTAAATATTGATGCCTTTTTATATCAAATTCATTTACAAGATTAATTTTTCTCTTTCATCACTGCCTAGAATCTTCCTTTTGATTGAGAGGACAAAGAAGAAAACTATAAAGAGATAAACAAGAAGGAAAGAAGGGAAAGAAGAGAAAGAAGGAAAGAAAGAGAAAAGGAAGAGGGAGGAAAAGAGAAAAAAGAGAAAGGGAATGAGAGAAAGACTATCTAGAAAAAACTTTAGAAAGACAGACTCCAAAAATAAAGTGAAGGTCCATTTTTCTACATTTAAGAAGAAAAAATGATTTATTTGTAAAAAAAAAGTGAATTTCTACCTCTAAAATTTCAGATGTAAATTTCCCTATCTCCAAAGGTCTGTTCAAGACTCCTTCAATTAAATACCTCCTTAAAAAAGTCTGGGAAACTCAGGGACTTTTAAAAGTGCCCTGAAATGTTTGTCAGGGCAGAGACAAGATGGTGGTGTGAAGCTAACATGTTCCCAGCGTTTTTCTCTAACAATGCTAAATGAAGCCTCTGCACAGACATTAAAGCTACAATCCCACCAAATAAAGAAAAAAAAAACAAATTTTCAACTGAGTAAAAGTTTGTCTTTTGGGAGA
Organism: Macrotis lagotis; assembly: GCF_037893015.1. Lineage (NCBI taxonomy): Eukaryota > Metazoa > Chordata > Mammalia > Peramelemorphia > Peramelidae > Macrotis > Macrotis lagotis. Next base: position 75,118,929 of record NC_133660.1, read on the forward strand.
AGGGGAAATAAAGCCAAGTTAGGTGGGAGAGCTGGAAAACCAGCAGGAGGCTTCTAACTGGAGTACAGCCCAGGTCCCAGCTGCAAGACAGCTTTCTAGTAGCTAGATAGCAAGCCAACAATGAGGGTACCAACCTCAGACAATGTCTGAACCCTGGGAACACTGTGGTAAAAGGCAAGATTGGGTTGGCAATCAACCATTCCAAAGGCAGAGCCTGGACATAAAGCAGGAAACAAACATCTGCATAGGCAATCCCTGGCTGCATAGGCAACATCTTGAACATGATAAGCCAGGGATCAGACCACAGCAGCACCAACAGCATGGAACAACACTCTCTAAAAGTGAGAAGTAGAGCACAACAATTTAAATGAGCAAAAAAAAAAAAAAACTAAAAGGTTAACTGTAAAATGCTACTATGCAGATAGTGATGACAGAAATGCCATTTAAGAATAAGAAAGTAATAAATTACTTATATGGAATGTCTCAAAGGAATCTAGGAATAGGACACAAATCCAAAGCTTCATAGAAGGGCTTAATTTTTTTTTTTAAATCAAAAGAAGAGAAGAAAAAATGGAAAAAAGAAATGAGAGCCATGCAGGAAAATTATAAAAATGTGATCAAAGAAATCAGCTCCTTTAAAAATAAAAATAATCAGCTGTAAAAAGAACTTAACTCATCAAAAAACAAAACAGACCTAATTGGAAAAAAGATTTCAACTCATCTGCAACTCAAATCAACCAACTGGGAAAGGAATGCAACTCAGTAAAAAAGTAAAATTAACCAACTGGAAAAGGAAACACAAAAAACTACCAAGAAAACAGAACTAAAAATTAGAATTGAACCAATAGAAACTAATGAACCTATAAGGCACCAAGATTCCATCAAATAAACTCCTAAGACTGAAAAAATTGAAAAAAAAGTAAAGTACCTTTTAGGAAAAACAAGCAACCTGGAAAATTGATTCAGGAAAGATAATTTATCTGGAAAATATATTCAGGAAATTATGTGGGAAAATGCCCAGCTCTGTAGATCAAAAAGATAAATAGTCCTTGAAAGGATATACAGAACACCTCAAGAAAGAAATCCCCAGGATAAAACCTCCAAGTACTTTCACAGTCAAATTCCAGAATACTCAAATAAAGGAGAAAATACTACAAGCAATCTAAAGAATGCAGATTAAATACACTGTACATTCAAATGCAAAGGACTGGATATCCTGGAGTATGATATTTCAGACAGCAAAGGACTTTAGATTACAACCAAGGATTTACTCCACTGCAAAATTCAGCCTATTATGTCAGGGAAATAAAGAACAAATGGTTCATGAAATGATTTGGCTTTGTATGATGCTTTGGTTCATGAGGATTGTGTGTCCTTGAGAAATCTATTGCTAATGAATCAGAAGAAGGGAGGATACTTGACTATGAGACAATGCTGCATTTCAATTAGGCATGATAAAAGGAGTATATTTTGGCAAAGGCGATGTGAGTACAAGACAGGGTTAAAACAAAGAAGAAAGAAAAACCAGAAAAAAAAAACTATAGGAGGAGAAGACTAGGCTATTAGTGGATAAAAAACACCAGGTAAAGAGATAAAAAGACCTACTATAATAGAAGGAAAGAAGGGAGATGGTGAGCCCTGAATAAATCCTACCCAATAGATTTGGCCCAGAGAGGGAATAACATACATTCCCGATTGAATTTAAAAATCTATCTCACACTACAGGGAAGTGTGGAGGGAAAAGGAGGAGGAAGGAAAAAAAGGAAGAAGGGTATGATGAAAGGGAAAGTGAGGGTAAAAAAGAAAGTAAACTTAAAGTTAAACTTTGTCTTTTTTTCTTGTTTTTTTGCAAAGCAATGGGGTTAAGTGACTTGCCTAAGGTCACACAGTAAGTTAATTATTAAGTGTCTGAGGCCAAATTTGAACTCAGGTCCTCCTGACTCCAGGGTGGGTGCTCTATCCACTACACAAAAGAAAAGTCAAAAGGAAAGGGACCAAAACATTGTTGAGGAGGAAACAAGAGGAAGGGAAAAAGAAAAGTATAAATGGGGAAAGATAGTCATTGTAACTGTAAATGTGAATAGGATGAATTCTCCCATAAAACAGAAGCAGATAGCACAAAAAGGTTTGAACAGACAAAACCACTGTAACCAAGATCAAAAAAAGTATAGTAAATTGTGAAATAATTTTTATGACTAGGACTTCTGAAAAAAAGATTCATTTCTAAAATATACAGAGAACTGAGTCAATTTTCAAAAAAAAAAAGACAAGCCATTCCCCAATTGACAAATGGTCAAAGGATATGCAAAGGCAATTTACAGATGAGAAAATCAAAGCTATCTATATTCATATGAAAAAATGCTTTAAATCACTAATTATTGGGTTTTTTGTTTTTGTTTTTTAGATTTTTCAAGGAAATGGGGTTAAGTGGCTTGCCCAAAGCCACAGCTAGGTAATTATTAAGTGTCTGAGGCCAGATTTGAACTCAGGTACTCCTGACTCCAAGGCTGGTGCTCTATCCACTGTGCCACCTAGCTGCCCTTAAAGCACTAATTATTAGAGAAATGCAAATTAAAACATCTCTGAGGTACCACCTCATACCTCTCAGACTGGCCAATATGACCAGAAAGGACAACAATCAATCTAAGAAGGGATGTGGAAAATCTGAGACACTAATACATTGTTGGTGGAGCTGTGAACTCATCCAACCTTTCTGGAAAGCAATTTGGAATTATGCCCAAAAGGCAACAAAAATGTGCAAACCCTTTGATCCAGAAATACCACTACTGGGTCTACACACCGAAATGATTATGAAAAAGGGTAAAAAATATCACCTGTACAAAAAATATGCATAGCAGCTCTGTTTGTGGTGGCAAAGAATTGGAAACTGAGTTAATGTTTATCAATTGGGGAATGGCTTAATAAACTGTGGTACATGTATGTCATGGAAGACTATTGTTCTATTAGAAACCAGGAGGGATGGGAATTCAGGGAAGCCTGGAAGGATTTGCATGAACTGGGAGTGATGATCAACCTCAATGGACTTGCTCATTCCAACAGGGCAACAATCAGGCACAATTTTGAGATATATGCAACAGAGAGTGCCATCTGTATCATGAGAAAGAATTGTGGAGTTTGAACAAAGACTAAAGTCTATTACTTTTAATGTTTTTAAAATAAGTTATCTTATTATGTAATTCTGCTATATATCTCATACTTTTTGTTTCTTCCTTAAGTATATGATTTCTCTCTCATAACATTCAACTTAGATCAGTGCAAACCATCGAAGCAATGTAAAGACTAACAAGCTGCCTTCTGTGGGGGGTGGGGGAGGGAAGTAAGATTAGGGGAAAATTGTAAAATTCAAAATATTTTTTTTAAAAAACTAGATTCCTGCAATATGTTCTTTACAAGAAATATATATGAAGGGGAGAGAGATGGTCAAGGTAAAGTTAAAAAGCAGGAGCTAATATACTATGTTTAAGCAGAAGTAAGTAGCGAACCTGATCTCAGACAAAGTAAAAGCAAAAAGATTTCATTTAAAGCTATAAGGAAAAAAAGTACATCTTTAAAGGCACATAGGTAATGCAGTTATAAGAGTATTACACACACACACACACACACACACACACACACACACACACACACAGAGACACTTAGGCACATGGTGTCCAATGTTTTAGAGAAGAGCTAAATGAATTACAAGGAGACTTAGGCAGCAAAACTTTAATAATGGGGGATATCAACCTCCCTCTCTCAAAATTAGATAAATCTAACCACAAAATAAACAAGAAGGAAGTTAAAAAAGTGAATAAAATCTTAGAAAACTTAGATATGAAAGACCTCTAGAGAAAACTGAATGGGGATAGATAATATGTACATTTTTCTCTGCAGTACTTATATACCAAAACTGATGATGTACTATGGCATAACAACCTTACAATCAAATGCAGAAAGGCAGGAGTAATAAAACATGCCTTTCAGATATGATGCAATAAAATCTACATAATAAAGAATCATTGAAAGATAAACCAAAAATTAATTTGGAACTAAATAACTTGATTTTAAGGCAAGTGAATCAACCAAAAAATCATAGAAACAATCATTTCATCCAAAGAAAATGATGACAATGAGACATCATGCCAAAATTTATGGGATGCAGCCAAAGGAATTTTAGGGAAAATTTTATATCTCTTAAGGTATATATGAATAAAATAGAAAAAAGAGGAGATCAATGAACTGGGGAGATAAATAAAACAAAATAAAACAAAATAAAAGAAAAATGACAAATTAAAGATTCTCAATTAAATAAAATTTAGAAATTCTGACATAAATTTGAAATTAAAAAATTGTAAGCAAGAAAATCAATGATCCAATAAACAAAACTGTAAGTTGGTTTTAAGAAAAAACAATAAAATAGATAAACCTTTGGTTAATATGATTAAAAAAGAATACAAAATTATTATTATCAAAACTGAAAAGGGTGAACACCATAAATGAGGAGGAAATTAAAGGAATAATTTGGAGCTATTTTGCCCAACTGCATGCCAATACATTTGAAAGCTTGAGTGAAATAGATGAATATTTACAAAAATATAAAGTATTCAAATTAACTGAAGAGGAAATGACATATTAAATAAACCCATTTCAGGAAAAGAAATTGAAGAAACTATCAATAAACTTTCTTAAGAAAAAATCTCTCCAGGTCCAGATGGATTTAGAAGCAAATTCTACCTAACTTCAATGTTTAAATGGAACAATTAATTTTAATTCTATATAAACTTCTAAAAAAATAGTTCTACCAAATTCTTATTATGATATCAATATTGTGTTGATACCCAAACCAGGAAGAACCAAAACAAAGGAAATTATTGACTAATCTTCCTAATGAACATTGATGCAAAAATCTTAAGTAAAATTTTAACAAAGAGATTACAGCAAATTATTACTAGGATGATACACCATAATTAGGCAAAATTTCTATCAGGTAGGTAGGGTTGGTTCAATATTAGAAAAGCACTCAACAAAATTGAATATATCTGCAACAAAAGTAATAGAAATCATATGATTATCTCAATAGATAGTGAAAAAGCCTTTGACAAATTACAACATCCATTCCTATTAGAAGACTAGAGAGTATAGGAATAAACAGGGTTTTGCTTAAAATAATAAGTGGTATGTATCTAAAACCACCAACAAATATATTATGTAATGTAAATAAACTAGGAGCATTTCCAATAAATCAGGGGTGAAACAAGGATGCTCATTATCACCATTAATATTCAATATAGAGATATAAATGTTAGTTTGGTAATAAGAGAAGAAAAAGATATTGAATGAATTAGAATTGGCAATAAGCAAGTAAAACTTTCACTTAGCACATGATATGATCAGAAACCTAGAGAATTTGAGAAAATCATCTAAAATCAATTTGAAATAATTAACATCACACAACCCCATTGTCTTGCAACTCCCCCCCCCAAAAAGACATAATTAACAATATATTCAGCAAAGTAGCAGAATATAAAATAAACCCACATAAATCATCAGCATTTCTATATATGAACAATAAAGACCAAAGGCAAGAAAGAGAAATTCCATTACAGTAAGTTTAGATAACAAAAAGTACTTGGGAATCTAACTCCCATAACAAACCCAGAAACTCTGTGAATACAATTACAAAACATTTTTCACAAAAATAAAGGCAGATCTAAACAATTAAAAAAATATCAATTGCTCATGGTTAGTTTGACCAAATATAATAAAAGTGGCAATTTTACCAAAATTATATTACTTACTTAGTGCCATACCAATCAAACTACCAAATAATTATTTTATTGAGCTAAAAAAGTAGTAACAGAATTCATCTGGAACAAAAAAAAAGGTCAATGATATTGAAGAACTGATGAAAATAATAATGGAAAATAGCCAGTCTCTACCAGAATTAAAACTATAATATAAAGTGGCAGTCTTCAAAACTGCTTGGTACTGATTAACAAATAAATAATGAATCAGTGGACTAGGATAGGTACAAAAGAATTGGTTGTAAATGACCATAATAATCTATTGCTTCTGGGACAAGAGCTCATTTTCAACAAAAATTGTTAGGAACACTGGAAAATAACATTTCAAAAATTAGACATATACCCACATTTCATATTCTTTACCAAAATAAGGTCAACAGATATAAAAAGTGATACCACATAATAATTAATCCATCAAGAAAAATTCTGTCAATCTAAAAAAGGGGGAGAAATTTATGACAAAACAGGAGAGCTGATGATTCTGACTAAATTAATCAAAAGGTTTTCTGCACTAAAAACCAATCTTTCCATGATTAGAAGAAAAACAGAAAGCTGGGAAACAATTTTCACAGCTAGGGGCAGCTCTTTTTTGTAGTGGCAAAGAATTGGAAATTGAGGAGATGCCCTCAATTGGGGAATGGCTAAACAAGTTACGCTGCATGAATACTATGGCATATTATTGTTCTATAAGAAACCCTAAATGGTCGGACTCTAGTGAAGCATGGAATGATTTATAAGATCTGATGCTGAGTGAAGGGAGAACAGTGTACACATCAACAACATTATGAGATGAACAACCTTGATGGTAACAACTCCTCTCAACAGTCCAGAGAGCAAGGACAACTGTTTTAGACAGGTAATGGTTTGTCTCTATTATCCCCAACCAGAGGAAGAAAAACACAACAAAACAAAACACACACCAAAAAACCCCACTCCTACCAAATCTGATGAACACTTTATAACAATTATGTCTTATTCTTAATGCTAATCCCTCATGCCAAAAATTACTGATTTGTGAATATATTTAACAAAATGTGTATGTAAAATGCTAACCTGACTGTTTCCTACTGAGGGAAGGGGGTGGAAAGGGAGGGTGGAGGGAAATTTTGTAACTTGGAAATATGTATGTACAAATGGATGAAAATTAAAAAAAATTTAAATAAAATACATAGAATATTGAATCAAATTTAATAAATAAATGGTCAAAGAATATGAACAGGGAATTTTGAATAATGAAATTGAAGCTATATATTTGTGTGTGTGTTTGTGTCATCATATAAAGTGCTCCAAATCATTGTTGATTACAGAAATGCAAATTATAACAATTATGAGGTACCACCTCACATCTATCAGTTGGCTAAGATGACACAAGGGGAAAACTACCAATATTGGAGAGGTTGTGGGTGGATTGGGACGTAAATGCACTGTTGCTGGAGTTGAGAACTAGTCCAAACCTTCTGGAGAATAATATGGTATCATGCCCAAAGAGCAATAAAATTGATCATACCCTTTGATCCAGTAGTTCCAATACTACACCTTTATTCAGAAGAAATCATAAATGGAAAATGCCCCATGTGTTCCAAAATATTCATAGCATAGCATCACTTTTTTTTAGTGGCAAAGAATTGAAAATTTAGGGGATGCCCATTACTTGGGGAGTGGCTGAAACAAGTTATGTTATATCAATATTTTGCAATACTGTTGTTCAATAAGAAACCATAAGTGGTTAGATACTAGAGAAGTATAAAAAAGAATCATAGAAATTGGTGCTGAATGAAGGTACCAGAAGCAAGAGAACATTGTACATATTAACAACAACATTGGGAATTGATCAACTTTGATGGATTCAGTTCCTCTCAGCATTTCAGAGAGCCAGGACAACCCTGGAAGACCTGTTATGGGAAACATCATTCACATTCAGATGAGGAAACAAACAAAACAAAATTAAACTACAAAATCTGAATAAAGACTATATTTATTTTTTAAAAATTTCTCTTGGGGCAGCTAGGTGGTGAAGTGGATAGATCTCTGGCCCTGGAGTCAGTAGTACCTGAGTTCAAATCTGGCCTCAGATACTTAATAATTACCTAGCTGTGTGGCCTTGGGCAAGTCACTTAACCACATTGCCTTGCAAAAAAAAATTCTCTTGTGTTTTTCTTTCCTCTTCCATGGTTTTCTTTCTTTTCCCTTAGTCCAAATTATTCCTACAGAAAATGACTAATATGTAAACATGTTAAACACAAATGTGCATGTCTAATGTTCACTTGACTGTTCAACACTGATGGTAGGAGAATAGGAAGGAAGGGTGAAATAAAATTTTATATTATATAAATATGCATGTGGATGAATGCTGAAAAACTTTCTTAACATGGAATTGGTAAAATAAAATAAAATCAATAAGAAAAACAAAACAAAGGGAAAAAGTATACTACATTTAAGTAGCAAATATTACTCTACCCAACTTGAACTACAAGTCAGAGTTGACTCTGTTGGTCTAATTGAATACCAACTGAAGAGTGTTTTAAGGAAACACAAATACATAAAATGTAAGTAGCCATCTCAGAGAATGATTGAGAAATTTTTGGTTACTTGTAGGATAACTTGTACTTTTCTGAACTTTTGATTGGGAATTAAAAAATAAGAAATTGATATTAATCCTTTAATTATGTCAACACTATGACCAAGTACCATAGACATATACTCTCTTGTTATTTTGCATTTTTATTCATAATAGAGCCACACTGTTCACCTTTCATTATATGTATGTGTTATCTAATCCTGCACACTGATTCTTACCTTTCTTTATTTCTTTACCATCTAAAAGATTAGTAGGTACAATTTGAATGATACCAGAGAAATAAAAATAAAATATGGAGACTGAGAACAAAGAAAGCATTATAATTTAATTCTAATTGCTCAATAGAGACTGAGGAAATCATACATTTTGAAAATTTAGTGATAGAAAGGAACAAACTAATTTTTTTCCTGACCTGATGATCTATCTTGGAAATGCAATTCTTAGTCACTTGAGTTTTTTTGTTTTGCTTTATTTGAACTGGAGCATTTGGTGAAACTGAATTTCCCCTTTGAAAAATAGCTTTTCTTCAAATTGTTCTGTAAGATTCTCACGAGATAATGGATTTAGAGCCGAATAGGATGGTAGAAAACATTTAGTACAGATCCATCTCTTTTTAGATGAGGACTCCAAGGCACAAAAAAGTAAAAAGTCATTTGTTCAAAACATATAGGTAATTAAAGGCAGAGCAAAGATTTGAATTTAGGTATCCTGATTAAAAATTGTATAAAAATTTAACTATATTATACAAATTAAACATTTCTGATTTCTGGCTAAAAATGTTTCAATTGTTGCTTATTGTATATATTTTACCTTCTATGATTATCCTTCTAATTCCAGGAGTGACTGTATTTGTATACAAGTTTCTACCTTCAAGAATATAGGGACACAGTTTAAATAGACAGGACATTAGGCCATTTGCTCCAAACTTATCTATTTTAGAATTCAAGAAACTGGGCAAAGGAAGGTTTGGAGACTTATTCTGGTGTCATAGCAGTAATAAGTAGATAAGATGGAATTTGAATTTGTCTCCTCTGTCCCCAAATCACAATTCTTTTGACTTGATCTATGATTCCCAATTACTTAATTTTAAAGAATTTATATTTCTTCACTTCTGCAAAATTATTTCTTGCCACCCAAAGTCAGATTTTAAGTATCTAGGCCTGTTACACAAAAGCTTTTTTAAAATTCAGAAGTTCAGAGCTGTCATTGGAAAAAGAATAGCTTAGAAATCACCTCATCTATTTACCACATTCAATTTATAATCAAACTGAGTTCTTAAGAAATGAAATGATTTTTCCAAAGTCCAATGGCTAGTACCTGGCAGAGATGAGCCAGAGCAAAGGTTGCTTGTATGCTATTCTATCTATTATACCATGTTGGCTTCTAATTCCTTTAAACCAACTATCTTGGTGCATGGCATGATCAGGAAGGGTCTATGCTTCTATCTCAATATTTCATAATGATTCCACTTAATTTGAGGACCAAAAACCATATCAACTTCTACTATGGTAGATGACACTGGATATGGAGCATGAACAGAGAGCAGATGGCTCTTAAAGTGTAGTGGGTTATATAGTGAAACATTTGAATCTGAATTATTTTTTCATCTTTTCTGCTTCCAGTAGGGCCTCTAATGCTCTTTTAATGTAAATTTTTATTTGTGCATTTCATGGTTGTTATGTGAAACCATTGCCACTGAATATATTGAGTCTATAGCCTTTGTTGAAAATTAACAAGGTTCTTTGAAGATTTAAATAACAAAACACATTTATTTTGTTAAAAAGGGGAAAGCTTTGCTTTCATTATTTCTATCCCTTAAATTGTGTACTCGCTGATTTATTTGGATTGTTAATCATCACCAAAACTTAAAAGATTATTTGAGTTGAGAGCATGTCATATAATGTTGATTTTGCTCTTTGCTGGAAATGGGCCATGATCCTGCCAAAAAAATTGTCAGGGTAATTTATTTGCTAGGTTTCTATCTTCCTCCACTCTACTATGTAAAGACATGTTAGCTCATTCATTTGAATGTTTGAATTTTAACAAGGGATGGAAATGAATTCATCATGCATCACAGAGAACAGTAACATTTCTTATCAGTAAAGTTAGTGAAGGGAAGAGACTTGCTTAATTGTGTATTGCATAAAACAATAAGTCAACTTACAGATTTTTATAAAGTTTCATTTAGATGGAAAAAAGACAATTTGAAATAAAAAATCTTATAAATTGAATCAAATAAGTATTTAAGTAACTTTGATTATGGCATTTACTCAAATTAATGTAATATTTATTTTTTATGTTTATGTTTATTTTTTAATTTATGAGTAACACCTGAATAACCCTCTCAAAATTTGATATAAGAGTAAAAAATCATTTGATAATTATAAATAATATTGATTGAAGCACTTATGCTTATATTAAGTACTGCATATATTTATAACTTCTGAAATATTAAACTCCTTATGTGATAGTTTACCTATCCATAAATTAACTGAGAACAATAAAATAACCAAAAAGGAGCTTCCTGAGCTGTCAAAAAGGTTGAGATTTTATTGTAAATATGGGTAGAATATTTGACCTTTAACCTCTAAGCTCTTACCATCAGTTTACCATCAGATATTCTTAGATTTCTAGAAAAATGGACTATGCCATCCCTGTTTACTTCATGAGTTTTAGTACAGTGTTTACTAATATAGGTATTAAATTAATATTGGTTGAATAAATGTACCATCATCCTGTGGACATATATTGAACAATACCCTCAAAATGGAACTAATCAAGAAATGCAAAAACCTGATGAAATAAAAGTATGAAAATACTTTTCTCAAAGACTGCATAATTTTTTTCCACGTATGTAAGAGTTGCTCTCAGGATTACTGAATTAGAATTCTGTATAAAATGAAGCAGGAAAATTATAGTCTTAAATGCCCGTGACAGAAATATTGATGGTACCTGATTCCAAATATACAGCAAAAATGTGGAAGTAGTAATAAGGAAGATCTTGATGGTGAGTCAACACTGTGCCTTTGTCAGGATGTTTCTTATTATTGCTTTCTGCTCAAGATAGGATTTACTTCCCATGTGCAGTCTAGACCATACATTATATTTAAGGGAGTGATTACTTGGAGGAGGTTGTATTTGAGATCTTGAAAGAATGGATGATTTTTGAAGAGTCAAGATGAGTCATATGTTTAATCTAGGGGACATGTGCACATAGACAAGAAAAATAGAGCATTAAAATGAGAGAACAGCTGTTAAGACAGTTTTGTCTTGGGGGGGAGGAAATTGACATTTACAGTCATATTAAGGTCTACAAAACATAATTTGAACCCAACTCTTCCTTATTCCAATCCAGTACCTAACTACTATGCCTTTTATCTCCTGTATAGGGGAAAAATTGTGAGAAATAAACATGAAATATTAGGTTGGAAAACTGATGGTGGAAGGCATTGAATACCAATCTAAGGAAGCAATGGAAACAATTGAAGACTTTTTTTAACAGGGTAATGAAATCAACAAATCTGTAATTAGCCAAGTTGAATATATATATATATATATATGTCTATATATGAATTTATATACTATATATATGTATATCTATATGAGATTTATATTGTTTTGTTTTTTATAGTTAGCTTCTTTATACTGTGGGAAGTACTGACGAGGTGAGATTGAAACAACAATGAATTAAAAACAAGAGTCGGAATTACATCATAGCTCTTTCTTGAAATTATAAATTGCAAACATAAAAATGCAAGATATATGCAAGCAATGTCAAGAAGTATGTTCTTGGAAGCTAATGTTTATTTTTTAATTCATAAAAAGACACTAACACTTGACTAACCACCTCAAAAATTTATATGAGTATATAATATATATATACATAATTGTTTGCGATTGTTATAATTTTTTATTAAGTGAATTCTTACTATTATTTAAAACAATGTATTGAAAATAAGTTGTGAAAGAATAGTTTCCTTTAATACTGGGATTTCTATAGATAAGTTAATTCTATGGGCTTAATATAAAATATGAATTGCCTAACAGTTCGGGGACAACTAGTATCTCTAAAGGTATGAGTGGGAACATGAAATAGCAATAAACTTAAAAAAAATTGGAGTCTAAAACCTGAAAAGACAATGAGTGAATGAGCAAATAATGAAAGCATAAAATCAAAAGCATCTTATACTTTGTTTGGGGGGGGGCAGTGGTTAATTCTATGACCCTTAGTTAATTTGTATATAAAATGAGAGGGCTGGGGCCTATCAAGGGATTCTCAGTGTTCGAGGTATCTTGTAGGACTATGAAGGTGTTGCTAAACTTCAATTTAATAAATTAAAGCTAAATTTAATTACAGAGGGGTGGATATGGTGGAATCAGGAAGATTAGAGTTCAGATCTACCTAAGACAGAGAAAGAATGGGACGGGAAACAAAGGGAAAAGTCAAACTTAGCTATATGACTTTGGGCAAGTCACTGAATATTTGCCTTGCTTTCCTCATATATAAATAGAAATAATAGAAGTACCTACCTTGCTTGTGTGTGTGTATATGTGTGCATGAGTGTAAATGTAAGTCAAATAAGGAAATATAAATATAAACTTAAGAAAAGCATATGAGGCAGCACAGAAAGAAATATAAAATGGAATTGGATTCCCAAAATTTCTTGAAAAAAATAAGAAGACTAGAGTCAGAGCAACAAGCAGCATCCTTCAATGATATATTCGATATTCTAACAGAGCAGCATGATAAAAGAATGATGTACCTGACTTAGGTGTCCTTTCTAATGTCTACATATGCCTGAGACAATTCCTTTTAATGGGTTCTTGCATATTTCCAAATTCATACAATGAGAAACATTTCTTAGGATGATATGGTGCATTTCTTTGAATATGAAGATTGCTCATCCCACTTGCCATTGTGCTAGCATTAAAATGCTACATGAGCTTTCAAAGAGCCTTACAAAATGCTTAAAAGACCCTGAATTTTCTTTTTCTTTTGAAAAATTTCATAAATCTTACACAAAATTTGAAAGGCATGGCCCAAATTGACATGGGAATCTGCAGTAGTTATATGTATACCTATTTTCAGTGCTATTTTTATTGTACTCTTCATCTACACAATGATAATATGATTGTGCAGCTTTCTTTTAAGCTAGATGAATTTTTAAGTAGAGTTCTGCAGAAAGATGAAAACCTAACCCTTTATGAGTAGCATCTGCTAGGGAGGCGGGCCAGAAGGGGAAATCATATAATTAAAATAATGTTTTTACTCTCTTAGTATTATATTAATCTAAATTTAACCTTTTTAGAGAAAAAATGTCAACTGTAAGCCTCAAATACTTGCACAGTCTGTGTGCTGTAAGTTTTGTAGACAAACTTTTCAATATTTATTTAACTAAAACAAGTTGGCATCCAAAATATTTTGTAAGTGAGGAAATGCAAGAGTTTTAACATGAAAACTAATTTTTTCTCACTGTGAAACAGGGGAAAATAAGAAGAATCAGTTAAAAGGGAAATATAGACTCATTCTTAAAATTTTTTTAATTTATTTTGAAGGGAGGAAAAAATGATTGGTGTCTAATGCAACTAATATATGAATGCCAAAATATCTCCTGCATTAATTCAAGCAGTTCAGTGCCCATTTAATCAAAAGACATGTCAATAAAATATAAAAGATGGAAAACTCCAAACTTTCATATTTCTCAGCCCATTGCTCTTTACTCAGCTTTCAGTTTTAGTAGGTCATTTCTCTGTATGTGACTTCTAAAAGGTAGATTTATGCACCACTTATTAAAGTTAGAATTACTGTGTCAGAAACTAAACTAAATGTCACAAATAGCACAATAAATGAATAATGCTGAAATCAGACACCTTCCTGCTTTCCCACCTTCCTTCTTTCCTTCCCTCCTTCCTTCCTTCCTTCCTTCCTTCCTTCCTTCCTTCATTATTTTCTCTTCCTTCTTTTTGATTGATCAGTTTTTCATGAAGACAACTATGTAAATTGAGGTTCACTATCTACCTCAGTATCTTACCTGAGAGAAAATAAATCTAGTGAAAAAATTAATGTCTTCCCAAGCCTTCATACTTTAATGAAATATTAAGAGTTGTGCTTTTGAAAAATAGAAGTTTAAAATAAGGGGAAAAATCTTTCTTTTGAACTGAATGCATATGATATACCAGCTTTCGTCTCTGGCCTAAACAACTAAAATCCTTGATAGTTTTTTTTTTAAACTCGACTTGAAATAAAACTATTTTAACAATTGCCTCAAATATGGAGTGTAATATAAGAATCAATGTGGGCTTAGGTTCAAACTGTCCCTTTCACACAGTGTGACCCTGGAAAAGCTGCATGTTTCCAGGCAATTCTAAGATTACATGTGGTATAACTGGCACCAATCTGCATTTGTTTGATGAACGTTTTGGGTGAGAGCTTCTTCCACCAGTTAAGTCACAGTTCCAATTTGGAAAGAGAAGAAAATAAAGATCTTATAGCATTGTAAATGCATGTGTGATTGTTATGATTAACACTCTCTTTTTGTAACAGAAAATCTTCTAGTTGAGAGTAGAGAATTGTGATAGACAAGTTATGTTTTTGAAGAAGCCATGTGCTATCTATCACTGAACCAAAGTACACCTTTAAAGAAGCAAGACATGTCCTCATCAAAGAAAATACTATTCTCTAAGCACAAATGCACCACAAGGAAAGACAAGATGCATAGATCTTAAGACGTCTCTATTTCAAATGTTTAAATTGTGCCTGACCTGTGGAACAGTCTTACAGGTTCTTATTAGACCTATGAGGCACAGTCAAATATATTTTGCCACCAAGACTGCCATATCATTTGGCCTTTTTTTAGTACAAAGGATGAAGAACAACTATGAAAGAACTTCAACTTTCACGATGATTTTTAATTCTATGTGATCTATTCATTCACATTAATATTAACTTCACAAGTTCATGTTCGTACCAAACCTTATAAGGAATTTTACTTTGGGGAGATCAATAAATCAGATATGTTCATATTTAATACACCATTTGAAGTTATTAAACCCAAAGGGAAAATAAAATAATTTAATTGTGGAACTAAAATATTTCTTTTTTTAGGTTTTTGCAAGGCAATGGAGTTAAGTGGCTTGCCAAGGGCCACACAGCTAGGTAATTATTAAGTTTCTGAGGGCAGATTTGAACTCAGATACTCTTGACTCCAGGGCCGGTGCACTATCCACTGCGCCACCTAGCCACCCCTAAAATATCATTTCTAAAGCATCTCTCATCTGATTTGGCTTTCAGGATTATTATTTATTTATCAAGGGAAAAGTAATCATTATTGCATATGTGTAAAATAGCACTATAGCATATGTGTAAAATAGCACTATAGCATATGTGTAAAAATAATTGGCCTTATATAGCTATTTAATACAAAGAGAATTTTTAAAGCAAATTTTAATTGTAAAGAGGAATAAACTTTTTTCTGACATGAGACAACTTGAATCAATAAAGTCATAGATTTTTGAGTTAAAAAAAACCCTTAGATGTTATTTAGGCCATTTTATAGTAGTTTGAGAAAGCAAAAATGATTTGCCCAAGGTGACAAAACTATTAAGTCCATAGAATCCTAGAATAGTAACATATAGTAGTAATAAATACTTATAGTGGATTTAATTCTGACATTTGATTTTTTTTTCCTTTTGGAATATATAGTGCATGAATTCTGGAATGTGTATTCGGATGGATTCCCAGCTTTGCTAAATGGACACATAATATTGGTTTGAATAATTGCATTAGTTATGAGCTCAAAATATTATGAAAAAACCTTCAATTATTACCTTTCAGCTTCTTTAACTAAACTGCTAGAGGGTTACTTTTTAATATTGAGCCATAATCCACTTCTTTATATACCTAATGTATTGATCCTAGTTGTGCCTTCTGGTACAAAAAGAACACCTCCATTCCTTCCTCCACATAACGACTCTCAAAATATATGAAAACTCTCATTATGTACCTGACATCAAACATTGTTTCACCTTACGCTAGCTCTAGATATATGTAAGGTAAATGGAATTGCCCAAAATCAATCATTCACTCTCCTCTTACCATTTGTTTAAAAAAATTAGTATATAAAATTGGAAAAAATATTCCAGAAAGTGTCTGATTGTTTTCAAGTATATTTAGATTGAGAGTTACATTTTATTATTCTCAAAATTATTGTTTGACTCTTGTGGACTCTGAATCTGACTCTTCTGCTCAGCTTCCTGCTGGTGCTATTTTTCTAAATAATTTCCTTTGAAAAGAGATTTAAAAATATGTTACATTATTTCTTTTTTAATTTTTCTGTTGACACAAATCATATAAGAATCTAATATCTAAATATTGGGAGGGTTTTTTTAATCTTAACTCATCATCTTCCTTGAATCAGAAAAGCAGTCACCTAATAACATGCAGAATAAATAAAACTAAAAATGCCTTGGATACTAAAGACCAACATCAATGTTCACAGTCAAAATCTTCTGCAATGCTCTACAATTTAGACAATTCATTTGATCATCCTTTGATTAAAAGTCTTAAAAATTGGATGTCTAATTTTCTCATTTTACAAGTTAGGAAAATGAGATAGAGACAAGTTAAGTGAGCTGTCCAAGATCATAGTAAAAACAAAGTCAACACTTAACTCTAGGTGTTTAGGTCATAAACCCATTGTGTTTTCAAAGAGTCTGTGCTAGCAAAGAATAAGACAAAAATCCTTCTCTATTAATATTGACAAACTAAGATTAAAATGTTTTCACTTAAATATGCATTCCCTATTATCTCTTCCTAATTCATCTTTTGACTTGGACTCTACACAGTACTTCTGGTTGTTGTCCTCTGTTCTCAAAAAGGAGCATGACATCAGGGAGGTAATTTGATGATGTGAATTGGATTTGAGGGAGGGGGGTATTGTGCTAACACATCAGATTTACTTTCTCCTCCAGAACCATCTGGGTCCAGATATGAATCAGGATGAATGGAGATGGTCCTGGATGAAAGGCAATCAGGATTAAGTGACTTGCTCAGGATCACACAGCTAGTTAAGTGAAGTCAAATTTAAACTTATGGTCTCCTGACTCCAGGGCTAACGCTCTATCCACTGAACCACCTAGCTGCTCTTAAATTCACTAATTTATTTCTTATTTTAACCACACATTTAGACTATCTGATATTTAACACCAGCTTCTAATTCTTTTTCTTGTTGCTAAATCAGATAAGTCCTGATTTTCTTCATCAGATTAACTTTCTGTACTTAAAGGAAGATTTTCATTTGTTTAAGTTATAGTAATTAACATTGAGAAGAGATAAGAGGTAAAGAGTTAAAATGTGATGACAGAACTAGATGCTCCATAAAGGAATTATGGAAGGTCATAGTTAAGATGAAAGCTCTAGGTGCACTGCTATCTGTACCAACAAAGATGGTGACTACAAAACAGGTATTCACTTATCCACTCAAATGCTGAAATTGAAAATTTCATCCTCTTTATCTTCTTCTTCACCTTCTTCAACATTATGGAGTTGATTTTGAATCTTGAAACAATCACATCATTATTAGATCTCCCCTCAGCACATTTTATATCTTTAAATATAAGTATGCCTTCTATAATACTGCTAAAAAATTGAACAAAACAGGATAAAGTACAGTACCATGACATACCAACAGAGTATTCATTGGGTCTTTCAAACAAATGCAAATACCTCTAAAAATAGTTTATTTTGTACAGTATATTGTTTGCTTATTTGGCTTAAAAGAGGTAGAGCAGCTCTAATTCAGGTGAGACATGTATCTGGGAATGGAATATACATTATATTAATGCTGTCAAATTAGCTTCTATAATTATTCTAATTTATTATTTCATGTTTTTGAACTTAGAATGTTCATGTTCTCTCTGAGGCCAAGGACTATAATATTCTTCATCTTTCTCTACATCTAGCACAATACCTAAGGACATACACCATATGGTTTTTTTTTTGGTTTTTGCAAGGCAAATGGGGTTAAGTGGCTTGCCCAAGGCCACATAGCTAGGTAATTATTAAGTGTCTGAGACCAGATTTGAACCCAGGTACTCCTGAATCCAGGGCTGGTGCTTTATCTACTGTGCCACCTAGCCGCCCCGCACCATATGATTTTAATGAATGTTTATTGAATTTTTGAATCAAAAAATTGCTAGTCGCTTAAATATCTCTGGCAAAAGCAAAGACCTTTTGAATTAAAGTAGAGATATTAAGACATTGAAGTTCTTGCTTGTTTAAAACCAAAATGCACCCTAAAGGTGAGAACATATTAGAGAGAGATTTGTAGAATACAGTGGAAACTTGTCCATTGAATTGAAAAATTAACCTCTGGTGAATTGCCTTCAGGAAGGCTACATTTTCAGAAATTATATTCCAGTTGTGGTCATTTTTTACACTAAGATGTTTATTTCATCTACTTCTTCCCCTTCCCTACACAAACTTCAGATTTAAAATTTGATCAAGATATTCTCCATGTAAAATAATGAAAAGAAAAAATGTTTTTTAAAAAATAAAATTAAGACTGCCCATATCTTTAAATTTTGATGCCAAGTCTTCAAATACAGACCAGTTTTTCAAGGTTCAAGATAAATGTGCTATAGACTAAGTTGAACATTATTTTTAAATTTCTTCACATGTATTATAATGCCCATTGTCTGACATCATTATTACCAACCTATTATTCTATCTACCTTTATCATCCAGAAAATGGAACAAAAACAGGATTTATAAATCACTTTAAAGTTGGAAAAGTATTCCAAACAAATTATTTACATTGTTTGAGTTGCCTATCCCTGCCATATTAAGAATGTAGGTATTACAAATTCCATTTACCACATAAGGACATTGAGGCTCAGATAGTTAAACAAATAGGTCTGCACAATTAGTTGCCAAAGGTGGAATTCAAATTTAAATCCATCGTTTCTTCATTACAATAGAGTGTCAAATAGAGTACAATAGTTCTCTAGCTCATTTTTATTTCAGGCTGACACATGATAGACAGTCAATATGTGCTAGTTTACCAATAAATGCCTTCAATGCCAGCACAAAAAGCTGTAATAATGTTTCCTTATTTCATTCTTGGATATCTCCTAGAATGACAAAAGACTACAAAGAACCAGTGCATCCAACTAATTGAATTTAGCAGCTAATAGTATATCTCATATATATATATATATATATATATATATATATATATATATATATATATATATAGTTTTTGTGCTAACTTAAACATAACATAGTTGAGAAATTTTTTCCTGTAAAAGGTGAGATTTTGGTTTTGACTTAAAGAAGTAGGGAGGCTAGTATGTAAAACTGAGGAAGGAAAAAATTTCACTTGATTCTTTCATCAGTGGGAAAATGAAAACACAGAGAATTTGATAACTTGTTTGGGATCAGGCCACTAATAGGTTATTAAAGAAGGCTAGAACTTGGACTTCCTAATCTAGATTCCTACATCCAATAACTACTTACAAATCTCCTTAGTCACAAGTATCTAGCCTGCATTTCCTTATCATTTCAGTTAATTAATTGATGTAGGAATTTTCAAGAAAAATTAAGGGGAAAATATCATTTTTGCAAGTAAGACATTTTTCAACACTATTCACATGTTTTCAAACAATGTGAATGTCTTCAATATTCATGATATTTTCTTCATTACTCACCTTGCTGAATTCTGGATTTACCATGTATATGGCTTCCCCTGATCTACCACTATTAAACGTTGGGATAGCTTGACATTATTATCCTTGAAAACACAGAATAACTCACTATGAACCTTGATTCCCATTCTAATTGCTTCTAACCAATATTTTCAAATTCATCTCTTAATCAAGTACTCTTGTCAGGATTGCATGTCAAACTAATCAACACATAGTCTGGAAAATCCACCTTCACCATTTAGATGTCAGGATAATATCTTCACCTACTCTCTAGAATTTTAAGATCACCACTAGTAGTACAACAATACATCTTCTGATTCTTTTTTTGTACTATAAGAAAGTTCATCTGTGTCATATTCTTTTAAGGTCATTGAGTACTCACCTCATATGTCTTAGGTTTAAATCCCTTATTATCGATTTTAAATCTATGTCATTGAAATATTTTTTAAAAAGAAACAACAGCCTTTTTTGATATGGTGAATACTGACATTGTACATGGTGATTTAATGTATTTGTGAATTGTATGAGAGTAAATCCAAAATCCAATTAGTAGAGATCTCTAATATAGAAGGAAATGAGTAAGCATGTCCCAAATTAAAAAATACATTAAATATTGAAGGCAAATGGCAGTACATAGAATAATGTAATACTGACAAGACTTTAAGGTCGAAAAAATCACAAAGTGTAGAGTAGTATTTTACAAATTCTAACTTTTTACTTTAAATTATATTTATTACTGTTTGTAATTAATTTTTGAACTCTTTCCACTGCCTGGTATTGAAGGTCATTTTTATTCCATTATGAGCCTTAAAATACATTTAATATCTCTACCCTATTATAAGGTCATTTTTTTGTACGTGCCATGTCCCACTGTGAAAATATAAATGTATCTATATATTCCTTTCTATTTCCATTCATTTTTCTCCAAATGTATGTCATATCTCACTTTTCTGATATTCAACTTATCTCTTTTAAATTTCTTTTTGGTTGGTTGGATTTATCAAGTTGTAAGAGAAAACAGTTGAGTTAGGACCATTTGTATAGGTTTGTTGTCTATTTCTTCCTGTAATTCATTTAACATCTCCTCTATGAATTTGGATGCTATACCACTTGGTGCATATATTTAGTACTGATATTGCTTCATCATCCACGGTAACTTTGAACAAGATATAGTTTCTTTCCTTATCTCTTTTGTTTTTACTCTTGTCTTTTTTTTGTTATTTTTTACTTTGTCTAAGCTCACAATTGCTACCCCTGATTCTTATTTTTTACTTCAGCTGAAGCATAATAATTTCTGCTCCAGCTTATAACTTTACTCTGTGTTCCTCTTAACTTCAAGTGCATCTCTACTAAATAGAATAGAGTAGGCTTATGGTGTTTCATCTATTCAAGCTATCCACTTTTGTTTTAGGAGAGAGTTCAGCACATTTATAATCAGAATTATGATTGCTACCTGTGTATTTCCCTCCATCCTATTTTCCCTTCTGTTTGTCCTCTCTTTCCTTTCAATCACTCTCTCTTCACCAGTGTTTTGCTTCTGTCTGCCATCTCCAATGATCTGTTCTCCATTTTGTTAGCCCCTCTTATTCCATTTACTTAATCTCTTCCCCTCCTACTCCACTATCAGGCAAGATGGATTTCTAAATTCAACTGATATTATTCCCTGTTTAAGTCAAAACTGATGAGGACAAGGTTAAAATTATAATCATCATTCACCCTCCTATCTTCTCCTCCACTGTGAGGATTCTTTTGTGTCTTTTCATGTGAAATAATTTACTACATCTACCTCTCCTTCTGCATCCAATGTTCTTTTCTTTCTTAATCCCTTATTGTTTAATGCCATTTCCTTAAATTCACCTTATACTCTACTCTCTTTGAGTTATTTTACATATTATTTCATTTTTTCATGGTTTAGAATTTCTTTGATTCTTAATGTCTTATAGAGTCATTAGCTTCCACTTGTCTAATTATAACTTTTAAGGACGTTTTTCTAGCCTTTGTACTTTCTTTTCCATCTGGCAATTATATTCTTTAAAGAGTTTTCTTCAATGAATTTTTGTGTTTTCTTTTCCATTTGGCTAATTCTACTTTAATTTTTTCAAGATGTAGCTTCTTTTTTTTCATAATTCTATTGAATCACTCTCATTTCTTTTCCCACTATTCTTGTGCCTCTTTTTTAAGGTTTTTGCAAAGCAAATGGGGTTAAGTAGCTTGCCCAAGGCCACACAGATAGGTAATTATTAAGTGTCTGAGGTCAGATTTGAACCCAGGTACTCCTGACTCCAGGGCCCATGCTTTATTCACTGTGCCACCTAGCCACCCTATTCTTGTACCTCTCTTATATGAATCTTAAGTTCCTTATTGAATTTTTTGTCAAATTCTTCCTAGACTTGAAAGTATTTTGCACTTTTATTTTGGCTTTTGACCTTAGATGTTTTGACACCGTTGCCCTCTTTTGAGTTTGTGTCTTGATCTTTCCTGTCATCAAAAATAACTTTTTAAGGTAAGATTCCTTTTTTTAGTGATTCTTTTTTATTTGCACCTTTGGTTTTTTTCCTTTCTTTTAATTTTTAGCTCTGCTGCTGGGGTGAATAGAGCACTCTCTCAAGCTTCTTTTACCCTGACACAAGTCCCTGGGCTGCAGGTGCTGGTTGTTTACCTGGTCTTACACTCCTGATACCCTGAGGCTCACAGAAAAAAAAAAACAAAACCTTATGTGGAGTTGTGCTGAGGGGGTGGGGTAGGGGTTGACTGACATTACTAGTGGCCATAGAGGTATGGTAACTTACTTGTAGCTGAACTGAAATCCTTGTGGTGACATCTGGTACATGGTGAGGACTGTAGGATATTTCTGCATTTTCTTAGCTACACTCAAGTATCTGGTGGTCTAAGGACTGTTATGTGTAGGAGTACTGTAAAACTTCATCACCTGGTATCCTCTAGCACCACTACTTCCTTTACTAAATGCTAACAAACTGTCCACATTATATTACTCTTGCCATGAGTTGGGCCAACTTGCTAATGACAGAATGTCAAGAATATGCTAAAAGGCAGTTTTCAGAATCATAAATCTTCCCTGAATGAAAACATGAAAAACAATTGCTTGCTATTTTGACTGTGTCATCCATTCTGTCCCCCTGAACCAAATTAGCTTTTTATGTAATAGAAGACCTAAAAATTGTGATGCTCTAGTATTATTATCAAGTTTTCAATAAAGATATTCCAAAATAAGACAAAAACTCAATTTGGACTACTTTGAAATACCATTTTAATATGACTAGAAAATAAATTAACATGCAGTGGTATGTGAAACTTTTCCAGATAAAAAGATTCATAATTCCACAGCTGTGCTGACTGAGTATAGTCGCTTTTAATAAAGCAGTGTGGAATATAGCACAGGGGTCAGCAAACTGCATAAGTTAAATCTTGCTTAACATCTGTATATAAATGGACTGTGACATAAAGTTTTTTTTTCTGTTTTCCACTATCATTTGAAAACAAATCCAAAGAAGAATATGTGATCAAATAGTAAAATTATAAGAAATTAAAATTTCAGGGTCTAGTCATGTTCAATTTTTAACACATCAGTGACTCTATACTCATTTCTAAATATATTGTCTATGACTGCAGTAGCAAAGTTACATAATTGCAATAGAGACTAAATATGATATTCTCAATGTCTTGCAATACTAATGCAATAGTAAAACAGTATACTATAAATCACAGTGAAACATTTAAAACATGATAATCTTTATCAACATATATCTTCATACCACAGTTTCTTTCCTAATGCATACCTATCATGTAAAAAAACAAAAGTGAACTTATATTAATATTCAAAAGTACATATCTATATAAAACACATTTTCAAATATGAAAATATATAAAATTTAATTTTAGAGCATCACTACAAGATAAAATTTGCAATCATTTATGATAATAGAGAATGTTAACTTTGAACTCCAATTAAGTAAAATATTACCCTCCCCAAAAGAATTCTGAAATACTGAATAGAAAGACTTGTATAATAAATAATTATGCTTTATTCTTCTTCTATATTTAGCTAGGTTATGATATTATTTTTTATATTTTTGCTGTCATTCATTTGTGTTTTCAGTTGGGTCTGACTCTTCATGTCTTTTACAATTTTCTTGGATAAAATACTGGAGTAATTTGATATTTATTTATCTATATTATTATTATTTAACTTAAAATTATTAGAATTTGAATTTTGCCAATAAAACTTTTTTTTGGAAATTTGTTTTCTCTCTTTTTATAGCCACACAATATCCTTGATTTTGCCTCTTGACCAATAATCCCATAGATATTTACCCTCTGACCCTTTATAGAAAAAAAGAAATACTTACTGACCCCTGATACAGGGATATATATTGCATTAGGATTAGGAAGATCTCAGTTCAGTTCCCTCTCTACCATATGCTAGCATAACCATAACAATCACTGCCAAGTTACTTAATCTTTCAGTATTCCAAGAAATATGGTCAGATGACAATTTGCAAATCTTCAAACAGTTTAGAAGTTTTCAAATAATGTTATTTCATATTTCATACATCATCAATAAAATCAATTCTTAATAAAAATATCTACTAATAAATCAATGTGATGTAAAAGGAATTTTTGGACAAGTGAACTACAAGGCAGCAGGTCATGAATCTTACCCGATTTTACTACTAAAATTTTTTAAATTCTGTAGTCGAAATAAATTTAAAGTTTTTTTCCCACCTAGATGATCCTATGAATTTATTTCTTATTACCTTTCACGGCACTTTCTGAGTCTTCCTTTAATGGAATGTCACAATTCAGGTGAGGAGATTGTGCCAAAGATAGTAAGTACTATTAATTCATTGAACTGTACTCTAAAAACAGATGATACAATTGATGAGAAGAAAATTAGATTTACATTCATAGACATTCTTCCTTGGGAGACTATTGAGAGATATATCATGATACTAAGCATGAAATAAAATGGAAAATATATCCATACAGCAGGAAGGTTTGGTGTTTCAGTGAAAGCCCCTTAAATCATTTAGTGATAAAATATTAAATGAATTAAAATCAAACCCACTAAAAACAGAAGAAATCATTCTAGAAAATCATTAAAAGATAAAAGTTTTAAATGATAGGGAAATCAAGAGAAAAAAGCCGAACTGTCTGCAGGAGAACACTTAAGATGACAAAAAAAGAAAAGTATGACCTCCCTACCTTTTTTAACTCAGCCTTCAATAAAAAAACTTAACTGTGAATATTTATATAGTTATAAGTAAAGTTAGAATTTATAAGCAAGCAGGCAATTTGTATTACTAACAGAAGGATCATGGTCAAAGTATAATTAAAATGGAGAAACCATTTTAAAAAGTATCTTCTTAATAAAGATTTCCTGGGCTTTTGATAATGGTCTCAGAATAAATGTCAAAAGACAGCATTCTATTTCTGATATAGTAGCTATAGTAGATGAAGGAAATGGACAATGGTATTTAGAGTATATCTTTTCCTGATTCACATTCATTGTTTACATGATCCAAGTATTTTTTAAAAAGAGAAATAGTTGGGGCAGCTAGGAGGCATAGTGGATAAAGCACCAGCCCTGGAGTCAGGATTACCTGGGTTCAAATCTTGTCTCAGACACTTAATCATTACCTAGCTGTGTGGCCTTGGGCAAGCCACTTAACTCCATTTGCCTTGCAAAAACCTAAAAAAATACCAGAGAGAGAAATACTTTCATATTCATCCATTCTTTCATCACAGAAAAAAATCATTTAAGGTCAGCATTTTTTTCAGTTTAGACAAACTGAGATAGCTAGATATTTAGAGATTCAAAGCATAAAATATATATACTCTCACTTATATTCCTTTTATCTTCTACTTATGATCAGTCTGTTAATACTAAACTGTTAAAATAAATTTAAATTCCAGAAACATTAGCGACTATACATTTATTGCTGGAAGGGACTTTATCATCTAGTCCAACTTCTTCATTTTAAAGCATAAAAAAACTGAGTAAACATACAAGTGAGTAGTCCAGGGTCACACAGCTAATAATTAGAAGGTCTGAATTATACATGGAGGCCTTTCTCTCCAAATCCTGTCCTTGTATTGTTTGAATGGCTTTGTCTATCAGGCAGATAACAATCCATCTGTATCTACATATTCCAGGTGTTTCTTGCACTAGTCATTATCTATATACTTCAAAGATTAACTGGGAGGACATTTCCTGATTCTCTAAATCTTATATTTAGTAATGAATTGAGTTAATATCAGATTCATATGCAAACCTAACAGTAGATATGACCTCTGCATTGATTTAATTTTTCACTTTACAAGTTATTTTGATGTCACATTATCAGTCAAAGACAAGGGGGAATGATTTTTGAGAAGAGATAAATAATTGACATCTGTGTTTGCCAAGCCCTTACATATATGCTCAAATTGGATCTTCACCAAAATTCCCTGTTAGATATGTGTGGTATAGACATTTTAATCCACATTCTAGTGATGAAAAAAATACTTTGAGAGATTAAAAGAATTTACCCATGGTCATAGAGCTCAAAAAAGACAAGAGACAGGATGTAAACCCAGTTTGAACCTAGTTTAGTATTATATTCACTAAATCATGGCACATTTCCAAGAAATATTGAAACATGAAATGGAGCTAAATTCTCAAGCAAAAGAATATAGGAATCAGATAAACATAGATGACATTCTGATTAAAGGGATTATTTGTTTTTTTTTCTAAAAGAAGTTGTTTCTTTATAATCAGCATTCTTAATGATTCACTGATCTCACTATGTAATGCATTCTTCTATTTTACTTTTTTCTTTATTGCAATCTGTCCTTCCCATTACTTCCTTAATTGACTAAATGATAATAATAATAATAATATATATTTTAAAACTTCCTTAGAGTCCATGGTGGCATGAAGCTAGGCAAGTCCCGAAGCTATTCCCAAGCATCTTTGAATGAAAGCTCTAAACAGATCCTAAAGTAACAGAACCCACCACAAAAACACTGAAACAACTTATCAGAAAGATACCTTGAAGGAACTTCAGGAAAATTCTATTACATAGGAAAAAGGGGAGTGTAGCAACTTAAAAATCAGGGATCCTCAGTTATGATTAAGCTGGACTTAACAACTTTAGCATGAAATGATCAGAGGGCCTGAAATATGATACTCCAGAGGACAACTTGGATTACAATTAGTAATTAACTACCCTGAAAAATTTAGTACATTATTTCAGGGGGGGGAATGGTCTTTTAATGAAATAGAGGACCTGCAAACTTACCTGATTAAAAAGGCCCGAATTGAACTGAAAATTCCATCTTTGAATAAAAGACTCAAGAGATGCAAAAAAGAAGGCAAACAGAAGCCAGGGTGAGTGGGTGGTTGGGGAGGATGAAGGTGTATTAGTAAACTATTGAGAACAGTATTTCTCTTAGGGCAATTGAAAGCAACATAATTAGACAAAAGATGAGGATAAAAATTGACTGTGATGTGATAAAATGTTGGTTCCTGAGTGCTTATATAGTCATGCAGATAATATTTCTACAGAGGGTATTTGGAAAGAGGGTGTGGTATAATTGATTATAATTTGATGATGCCTTTGACTCTTGAGATTTATATTTCTAATATGGCAGTGTACTTGGACAGAGTGTACTTGGACAGAGACTGTGGGATGAAGTGATTAAGAGCTAATGTTGCAAATCAATCAACCAATCAATCAACCCTTGAGAATAGTACTTATATCAAGACAGATTAAAGGAGTATATCTTGAAAGATTTTGTGAATACAAATCAGGTTTAAAACAATAAATATATGAAAAGAAGGATACTTGAAAAGGCAAGGCATTAGAGGATAAATAACAGGACAAGAGCACTTGTGTGAGCACTGAGTAAATCTTACTCCTTAAAGATTTGGCCCAAAGAGGGAATAACATACGTTCACTTTTGAGTTTAAAAACTTTTTCTGAAGGAAAATGGGGGGAGGAAGGGGAAAAGGGAGGAAGAAGGGACTGTTAAAAGGAAGGCCAAAAAACGAAAGTAAAGGGAAATTAAAGTTTAAGTTAAAAAGAAAAGTAAAAGGGGAAGGGAGAAAGAAATGGAAAAGGACTGATAGAAAGAAGGGTTGATTGAGAGGCAGAAATCAGAAATGAATCATTAGTGAGGAAGGATAAGGACAAAAGAAAGAGGAAAGTATAAATGGGGAAGATAGAATGTACTGAAATGGAGTTAATGATCATAATTGTAAATGTGAACAGGATGATCTTTCTCATTCCTTCCCCCTCATTTATGTCTTTTCTCCCCTTAGTTTTAATTATTTTTTCATCAGTTCCTTTGCTATTCTTTTTTTTTTTTTAGGTTTTTGCAAGGCAAATGCAGTTAAGTGGCTTGCCCAAGGCCACACAGCTAGGTAATTATTAAGTGTCTGAGACCGGATTTGAACCCAGGTACTCCTGACTCCAGGGCGGGTGCTTCATCCACTGAACCACCTAGCTGCCCCTCCCTTGCTATTCTTGACCTTTTGTTGCTTCAGATAAATTTTCTATTTTTTCTAGCTCAGTAAAGTAATTATTTGACAGTTTCATTTGTAAATCCTCATTTTTAAAAATAAAAGTTCATGAGATTAAGAATAAACATACACATTTTAATACATTTTTTCAAAAGTATAAGACTGCTCAGCTAACTTTCCATGGGTACACCTCTAGTACTAATAATACTTTATTCATCACCTGTGTGCCACTGACAGACCTCAATTGTATTACCAGCTGTCTTTTCAGAAGCACTGGATTACTTTAGAGCATCTGGCTCTTCAAACCCAGCTGGGCCACCTCATAAACATTAGCACTTATTGGCCAAGATTTCCAAAGTCAGCATGATACTTATAGAGAAATCAAGGAGCTAGAGTTGGGACAAAATAAGCAATGATGGGGCAGCTAGGTGGCGTAGTGGATGAAGCACCCGCCCTGGAGTCAGGAGTACGTGGGTTCAAATCCGGTCTCAGACACTTAATAATTACCTAGCTGTGTGGCCTTGGGCAAGCCACTTAACCCCATTTGCCTTGCAAAAACCTAAAAAACAATAAGCAATGATTCACTATTTTACAGGAGTCCTAGAAACTGCTTTAATCAGGATAATCATTTTTCTCCTAATACCCTCAGAAAGTATTAACAGATAATTCACAACTATTGTACTAATATATGATAAAGCATTTTTATTTTCTTCATTGAACCAAAGGTACACCAAATGAAGAGAAAGACTTTGTAAGAATAAAGAAGGAACGTGATGCTTTTGATGAAATGCATTGTACTAGGAATATAATATAAAATAGTTTTGCAATGGATTTTCAATGCAGAACAGTTCAATAATAAGAAATTCCCACTGCTGTTGACAGGAATCAAAAGAATTGAAATAATGCTTAAAGATAAAAATTGAAAAAAACATAATTGTTACAGGGTTAATATTTTCTAGTACTGCCCTGATGCAACTCGTTTCACCCTATCCATGACACATGGAGGCCCAGGTCCTTTCTGTTTAGTTAATCTTTATGCTTTAGTTTTTCCTAAAAGGAGACAAATATGTACAAATTACCTGATTTGTGCAGGCTTTCCCAAGACTTCTTGTGGCTCCCTAAGGACATAAAAATTCTAAGGCAATTTGGGTCTTTCAGACTTGGAGGATGTCTGAAGATCATTCCGTTCTTCACCATATTCTGAAATGATAACTACATCTATTTCTATATGGAGAGGGGAGAAGGGCCTAGATTCAGATTCAGAATAACCAGATGCCAATACATCCATATTGTATTAGAACCAAATGAACCTTCTTTTGTTAAGTACTCAGTGATATTTTTTCTAAATAACTTGAGTTAGAAGAATGCTGGCATTGGTAAGGATGAAAAATTGACTCAAAATCGTTAAGCAAGCAAATCTTGATAGAGGTCAAAAATCTGTCATTTGCAGGAAGCATTAAGGGAATACCTATAGCAATCTTGCAAAATAGAGCTATTTGGGGGGCCCCAACTCTACCCTCTCAGAACTAGATAAATCTAATCACAAAACCAACAAGAAACAAGTTAAGCAAGTAAATAGAATGCTGGAAAAAGTTATATATGTTAGATTTCTGAAGTAAACCAAATGGGTGATAAAAGGAAATATATATACCTTTATTTTTTTCTCAGTAGAAAGCAAGCAAGAAAGAAAGACAAAGTAGAAGATCAATAAAATGTAAAGCATGAAAACCTAATTGAACTAATAAGTAAATAAGTAAAATTAAGAGTTGATTTAATCAAAAAAAGATAAATGGCTAATCTGATTAAAAAAGAAAGAGGAAAATGAAATTTCCATTATTAAAAATGAAAATGTCTGAAATCACCACCAATAAAGAAGAAATTAAAGCAATAATTAGGATCTATTTTGCACAATTGTGTGCCAACAAATATGATAATCAAAGTGAAATGGATAAATATTAAAAAAATAAATTTCCCAGATTAAAACAAGAGGAAATATAATACTTAAATAAATTCATTCTAGAAAAAAAATGAAAAAGCCCCCAATGAGCTCCTTAAGAAAAAAAAAATCTCCAGGACCAGATTGATTTTCAAGTGAATTTTATCAAATTGTAAAGAACAATTATTTACACTACTATATAAACTACTCCAGAAAAATGGCCAAAGAAGGAATCTTACCAAATCCTTTTTATAGTACAACGATAATGTTATGTATCATATGATACTATTAAAACCAGGAAGAGCCATAATAGAGAATAATTTTTGAAATTATTATTGATGCAAAGATTTTAAATAAAATATCAGCAAAGATATGAGAAATATAATCAGCAGGATTGTGCCTTGTGACAAGGGAGTATTTGTACCAGGATTGTAGACTTGGTTCAGTATTAGGAAAATTGTCAGAATAATTTGACTACATCAATAACAAAACAACAGAAATCCATTTGATTATCTTAATAGCTTTAGAAAAAGATAGACAAAATACAGCATTCCTATTAAAATAGCAAGGAACATAGGAATAAATCATTCTTTCCTTAAAATTATAGTTTGTATCAATCTAAAACTATCAGCAAACATTTTCTGTAATTGGGATAAATTAGATGCCCCTCCAATATGTAAAGATGTTTATAATCACCACTATTATTCAATATAGCTATAGCAGTAACAAAAGAAAAGAATAGGAAATGAGGAAACATAACTTTTGCCCCTTGCATTTGACATGTCCATGTAGTTAGACAAGCCTAGAGAATTACCTAAAACAACCCAACTAGTTGAAATAATTAACCATGTAAGCAAAGTTGCAGGATATATTTACCAACATAAATCATTAGCAACAACATATATTACCAATAAACCCCAGCAGCAAGGAAAAGGAAAAGATATTCAGTTTAAAATGACAGTAGAGAATATAAAATATTTGGGACCCTACCTACAAAGAGAAAACCAGGCACACAACATTTTTCACACATATAACATCAGACCTAAACAATGTAAAAATATCAGTTGCCTATGGATAAGCCAAGTCAATATAATAAAAATGACGCTTCTATCTAAATGAATATACTTATTCATTTCCATAACAACCAAGCTACCAAAAATATTTTATAAAGCTAAAAAAAACAAAATTCATCTGGAAGATCAAAAATACATGAGAATTAATGAAAAAAAATGCAAAGGAAGGTGACTTAATGATACCAGATATAAAACTATATTACATAATGGCAATCATCAAAATTGCACCTTCTAGCTGACCCCCCAGGTTTTAAAAAATAATGTAAAGGTTTACAAAAACTGATGCAAAATGAAGTGAGAAGAAGCAGAAGAACATCACACAGTCATTACAATATTGTATGAAGATGGTAAATAAGACACATTAGTTAATGGTTATAGCAATCTGTTTGACTATCCCCAAAGATCCTAATTTCCTAGATACTATTTGACAAAAAATGCTGTGAAACTTGAAGACCGTATGTCAGAAACAAAGTATAGACAAACCTCTTATACCATTTACAGCTATAAGGTCAAAATGGAGCATTATTTAGATATAAAAGATGATACCATAAGCACATTATAAGAACAATGAATAGTTTACCTGTCAAATCATTTGTAGAAGGGAAGAATTTATGATCAAACAAGAGTGTTGTGGGATGTAAAATGTGCAATTTTGATTATTTAAATTAAAAAGGGTTTTTTTTCCCAACAAACACAACCAATGCAACCAAGATTATAAGGAAAACAGAAAGCTGGGGAAAATTTTCATAACAACCCCTGTAAAGGCCTCATTTCTAAATGTTATCTATATAATCTCAGTTCTCATAAGAATACAGAACAAAGGAATATAAAGATATGAAGAGGCAATTTTCAGATGATAAAAAACTCAAAGATATCTATAGTCATTTAAAAATGTTCTAAATAATAATTAATTAGGAAAAAAAGCAAATTAAAACAATTCTGAGATACCACCTTAAACCTACCATATTGGCTATTATGATAGAAAAGAAAAATGATATGTTAGCAAAGATGTTGGAAAATTGGAACACTAATATATGATTGGTGAACTAATTCAACTATTCTGTATAGCAATTTGGAACTGTACTCAAAGGGTAACCAAACTGCACATACATATCCTTTGGTCTGTATTCCCAGAAATATCATTAAAAAGAGTAAGGTACCTATGACTTCAAAAATATTTATAACAGTTATTTTTCTGGTGGCAAAAAAATGGAAATCGAGGAAATGCCTATTAATTAGGAAATGTATGAAAACATTATGGAATAGAATGTAATTATGCTATAAGAGACAATTAATAGTCAGATTTTTCTATTTTATTTTACAATTTCTCAGTTTTTTTAAAATAGAAAATTGGGATTAAGTGACTTTCTCGGGGTCACAGAGTCAGGAAGTGCCAAGTGTCTGATGCTGGATTCAAACTCAAATTCTCCTTACTCCAGGGTATCAGTGGTGAGAGCTGTCTATCAATAATGAATATAAATTGGGGAATGGATCAGGAACAGTCTCATGTAAAAAATGGTAATTGATATGAATTTTGAATAAAGGTAGAGGTTTTAAAAAGGATAACCTAGAACATTCTAGACTTGGATAAGGAATCTACTTCAGGCATGAGGGTTGTCTTGTGCAAAGTTATGGAAACAGAAAAAATGAGTAGGGAAGAAAGGCAATTTGACACATTTCTCTGGATCACAGATGTCATGAAAAGAAATAATGTGACAAGCATGAAAAGGTAGGCTGACACCAGAGTGGGAAGGGGTTTATTCTTGGTGTCTGTTAAAGTTTGTATTTTATTTGCATGCACTATTGTTGACAAGAGGAAGGAAAATATGACCAAAACATTTTAGAGAATGGGTACTCAACCTAATTAGTTCTTCTGGGTCACACCACCTAACAAAAACTTATTATAAACTGTATATAGAATCTAATATTTATTTATAATATTAATTGATAATATTATAATAATGTAATACATAGTACCAATGAGTATAATAATAAAATGCAATAATATCACTTGAAGGGACTTTGAGGGTCATATGAGCCCTGCCAACTGTGGGTTGTACATACCTGTTCTAGAATAATTTTGTTTTCCCTTTAGTATTTTAAAGTATTTCCACTTAAAGGAGAGGAAACTTCAGTTGAAATTTGAGTATGATTTTAAAAACTCTAGGCATGAATTCAAATGAAACATTTTATGTATATCTCTCCTTTGCATTATACAAATAAGTTCCTGGAATGCAGAGACTGGGTCATTTTTCTTTTATTTTGTATAAGCATAATGTCTTTATCATCAATAAATATCATACCTTACACATAGTAAATGAAGTACAATATTTTTCTTTGTTTTTAGGTTTTTGCAAGGCAAATGGGGTTAAGTGGCTTGCCCAAGGCCACACAGCTAGGTAATTATTAAATGTCTGAGACCGGATTTGAACTCAGGCACTCCTGACTCCACAGCCGGTGCTTTATCCACTGTGTCACCTAGCTGCCCCTAATATTTTACTAAATTGAATTTATTTGCAAGAGAACTAGGAACCTGAGATACAGACAATCACTTGCTTGGTACTTAAAGTCAGGGAGAACATGTTCACAGAAACAAGTAGATATCATTATCTGATTAAATGGGGTGTATACAGTCTTCAAAAAATAGGATATAGCCAGCTAATAATAATGGCTAATAATGAAGGAGATGATAATGTGAAATCAATTATAACTTTTAGGAAAATGTATTTCTAAAAGTTAGGAAGAGTAAAAAGGTGTATTAAATCTATAATACATGTAGCAAAGAAAAATTTTCTCTTTTTGACAAGATTCGTGGCAACAGTAAGAGATTGACAATAGAAAAGAATTCATGTGGAATCACATAGAAATTGACTACATTTATGTCACTGAGTTCTTAAAAGGCATTTATCCATGAAGTTCCAAGAAGTGCAAATGCAAGTAATTCCTTTAGTTAGGAGCAGACATTTAAGCCATCAGACCACTTGTTTTACTTGGTTTATCACTTTTCAACTGAAAAGAATTAAAATGAATTCAACATTAAATTGGTTTTCACTTTATCTTAGAAAATTTTATTTACAAAATTGTTATAGTGGATGATTTATATGTGTAGACTTTGATTCATCAATATTAACCATAGGATCATTGATTAAAATATATAAAATACCTTTTCTATTTTTATTCTTGAGTTGTTTCAGTTATGTCCAACTCTTCATAAATCCATTTGGGGTTTTGATGGCAAAGATATTGGAGTGGCTTGTCAGTTCCTTCTTCAATTCACTTTATAGATGAGGAACTGAAGCAGAGTTAAATGATTTCCTTGGGAATACACACATAGTAAATATCTGAGGCTGCATTTGGATTTAAATCTTCCAGATTCCTACTCTACTATTCTATCCATTATGCCAACTAAATACCCTGGAGAAAGAGGCTATCCATTCTCCAAGTGATCTCATTATTTCCATTGTTCTAATAATTCTGATCACTGTTCTAGATATACTTCACAATAATGAGTACTTCAATAATTTGGTACTCAGAAGCAAGCACCTTCTGATATGGTCTGAAAGGGCAAAGTATAAAGGGATTTGCCTCCTTTTCTGTTGGGTCTATTCTACACTTTTCAATAATTGTGGTAGAATTTTTGTCTACCATGTCATTCTATTGATTCTTACAGAACATAAAATCAAAACACTATGTGTTACAGTGGATAAAACAGTGTACCTGGAGTCAGAAAAACTTGAGTTCAACTCAAGGCATAGATATAGATTTATTAGCTGTGTATTACTGGACCATTAATTTAATTCCCTTAGTTTATTCACCTACAAATATGAATAACTGCATTTACTTCTGATTGCCATAGAGATAACATTTCAAATTATAGTGCCAAGGAATACTTTTCAGAGTATCTTAAGACAATAAAGAGATCAAAAGAGTTGATAATTAAACAAATGAGATATTTGTAAAACACTTTAAAAATTTAAAGGGCTACATAGAGCATAACAATTATTAATATTACTCAAAATTTTCACAAGAACTATTGTCCACAACTATTCATATATCCTATACTTATGAAAGATGTTATAGCTTATGCGATATATTAAAAAAGAGACCATTACAAATGAAAATGCACTAGAGGCTGAGAATAGATGTTTAATCATATGATAAAGATACATAATAAAATAAAAGAAGTTGAAGGAAGACACTGATTCAGATATAAATAAATGAAGTTTTACAGTTTTCCCCCATTCTTGCTTCCCTTCCCGTACTCCCCACAGAAACCAGTCTATTGATCTTTACATTGTTTCCATGGAATTCATTGATCTAAGTTGAATGTGATAAGAGAGAAATCATATCCTTAAGGAAGAAAAATAAAGTATAAGAGATAGAAAAATTATATAAAAGATAACAGTATTTTTTCCCTAAATTGAAGGAAATAGACTTTGGTCTTTGTTCAAACTCCACAATTATTTCTCTGGATACAAACAGTATTCTGCATCTCAGATAGACCAAAATTGTCCCTGATTGTTAAACTGATGGAATGAACAAGTCCATCAGGGTGGATCATCACCCCCATGTTGCCTTTAGCATGTTCAATCTTTTTCTGGTTCTGCTCATCTCACTCAGCATTAGTTCATGCAAATCCTTCTATGTTTCCCTGAATTCCCATCCCCTCTGGTTTCTAATAAAGAATAGTGTTCCATGATATGCATATACCACAGTTTGTTAAACTGTTCCCCATTTGAAGGATATTCACTTAATTTCTAATTCTTTGCCACCACAGAGCTGCTGTGAATATTTTTGTACAAGTAATGTTTTTACCCTTTTTCATAATCTCTTAGGGGTAAAGACCCAGTGGTAGTAGTGCTGGATCAAATAGCATGCACATTTTTGTGGCCCTTTGGGCATAATTTCAAATTGCTCCCCAGAAAGGCTGGATGATTTTATAGCTCAAAAACAATGCATTAGTGTCCCAGATTTCCCATATCCCTTCAAACATTGATCATAATCCTTTCTGGTCATATTGGCCAGTCTGAGAGTTGTAAGGTGGTACCTCAGAGATGCTTTAATTTGTGTTACTCTAAAAAGTAGTGATTTAGAGCAATTTTTCATATGACTATGGATTGCTTTGATTTCCTCATCTGTAAATTGCCTTTGCATATCCTTTGACCATTTGTCAATTGGGGAATGACTTTGTATATTTTAGAGATGAGTCCTGTGTCTGAAACACTAGTCATAAATTGTTTCCCAATTTACTACATTTCTTTTGATCTTGGTTACAATGGTTTTATCTGTGCAAAAGCTTCTTAATTTAATGTGATCAAAATTACCTGGTTTGTTTTTAATGATGTTCTCCATCTCTTCCTTGATCATATACTTCTTCCCTTTCCATTGATCTGACAGGTAAACTGTTCCTTGATCTCCTAGTTTGCTTACAATTTTTTTTTATGTCGAAATCCTTTATCCATTTGGATCTTATCTTGGTATAGTGTGAGAGGTGTTGGTCTAATCCAAGTTTCTGCATATTAACATCCAGTTTTTCCATCAGTTTTTATCAAAGGGAGATTTATTTTATCTCAAAAGCTGGATTTTTTGGGTTTATCAAACAGCAGATTACTATAATCTTTTACTGCTATTGTGTCTAGTCTATTCCACTGATCCACCACTCTTTATCTTATCCAATACCAGACAGTTTTAGTGACTGATGCTTTATAATATAAATTTAGACATGGTAAGGCTAAGACACCTTCTTTTGCATTTTTTTTCATTGAATCCCTGGAAATTCTTGACTTTATTTCTCCAGATGAATTTTCTTAAATTTTTTCTAACTCATTAAGGAATTTTTTTTTTGAATTTTGATTGAAAGGGCAATAAACAAGTAGTTTAGTTTTAGAAGAATTGTCATTTTTATTATGTTAACTCACACTATTCATGAGCAGTGCATGCTTGCCCACTTATTCAAATCTGATTTTATTTATGTGAGAAGTATTTTGTAATTGGTTTCAAAAAACGATTGAGTCTGACTTGGCAGGTAGAATACCAGGTATTTTATATTGTCTGAGGTTACTCTGAATAGGATTTCTCATTCTACCTCTTTCTGCTGCATCTTGCAAATCACATATAGAAATATTGAGGATTAATGAGGGTTTATTTTATATCCTGTGACTTTGATAAAGTTGCCAATTCTTTCTAGTAGTATTTTTTAAGGTTTTTTTTTTTTTTTTTTTTTTTTGTAAGGCAAATGGGGTTAAGTGGCTTGCCCAAGGCCATGCAGCTCGGTAATTATCAAGTGTCTGAGACCTGATTTGAATCCAGGTACTCCTGACTCCAGGGCTGGTGCTTTATCCACTGTGCCACCTAGCCACCCCCTCGAATAGTTTTTAAGATGATTTTTTGGGATTCTCATGTCAGCTGCAAAGAGTGAGAGTCTTGTCTCTTCCTTCCCAATTCTAATTACTTCCAATTATTTTTCTTCTCTTATTGCTGAAGCTAACTCTAATGCAATGTTGGATATTAATAGTGATAATGAATACCCTTCTTTCACCCCTGATCTTATTGGGAATACCTCTAGCCTATCCCCATTGGATATAATGCTTGATGATGGTTTCAGACAGATATTGCTTATTATTTTATGGAACAATCCATTTATTCCTACCCTCGCTATCATTTTTAGTAGGAATGGGTGTTGTATTTTGTCAAAAGCTTTTTCAGTATCTATTGATATAATTATATGATTTCTGATAGGTTTGTTATTGATGTAATTAATTATTCTAACAGTTTTCCCAGTATTGAACCAACCCTGCATTCCTGGAATGAATCCTACTTGGTCATAGTGTATTATACTAGTGATAACTTTTTATAATCATTTTGCTAAAATTTTATTTAGGATTTTTTGCATCTATATTCATCATGGGGATAGACCTATAGTTTTCTTTGTCTGTTTTAACTCTTCCTGGTTTAGGTATCAGCAACATATTGGTGTCATAGAAAGAGTTAGGCAGAGTTCCATCTTCACCTATTTTTCCAGAGAGTTTATATGGATTTGGAACCAATTGGTCCTTAAATGTTTGATAGAATTCAGTTGTGAATCCATCTGGCCCTGGAGATTTTTTCCTAAGGGAGGTCAATAATGGCTTGTTGAATTTCTTTGTCTGAGATAGGGTTGTTTGGGTTGTTAATGTTCTCTTTATCTAACCTGGGAAGCATAGTTTTGTAAATATTCATCTATTTCACTTAGATTGTCAAATTTAGTGCCATAGAGTTGGACAAAATAATTCCCAGTTATTACTTTAATTATTTCCTCATTGGTGGTGAGATCACCTTTTTCATTGATGATACTAACAATTTGGTTTTCTTCTTTCTTTTTGTTTTAGGTTTATTGCAAGGCAAATGGGATTAATTCGCTTGCCCAAGGCCACACAGCTAGTGTCTGAGGCTGGATTTGAACTCAGGTTCTCCTGACTTCAGGGCCAGTGTTCTATCCACTGTGCCACCTAGCCACCACCTTTCTTTTTTTAATCAAATAGACAAGAAGTTTATCAATTATATTGTTTTTTTCATAAAACCAACTCTTGGTTTTATTTATTAATTGAATAGTTTTCATAGTTTTGATTTTATTAATTTCTCATTTAATTTTTAGAATTTCTAATTTGGCATTTAATTGGCAGTTTTTAATTTGTTCTTTCAATATTTTTACTTACATATTTAGTTCATTGATTTCCTCTTTTTCTAACTTATTCATGAAGCATTTAAAGATATAATATAGTGGTGGCTAGGTGGCACAGTGGATACAGCACTGGACCTGGTGTCAGGAGTACCTGAGTTCAAATCCTACCTCAGACACTTAATAATTACCTAGTTGTGTGGCCTTGGGCAAGCCACTTAACCCCATTTGCCTTACAAAAAAACCTTAAAAAATAATGATATAATATATCCTCTGCTTTCAGTGTATCCCATAGGTTTTGATATGTTATTTCATTATTGTAATTATCTAGTATGAAATAATTAATTCTTTCTATAATTCATTGCTTGATCCACTCATTCTTTAAAATGAGGTTATTTAGTTTCCAATTAGTTCTAGGTCTATATCTCCCTGGCCAAATATTGCATATGATTTTTATTGCATTATGATCTGAGAAAGATTAATTCACTATTTCTGCCTTTCTGCAATTGACCATTAGGTTTTTATGCCCTAGTACATGGTTGATTTTTGTGTAAGTGCCATGTACTACAGGAAAAAAAAATGTAAATTCTTTTCTTTCCCCATTCAATTTCCTCCATAAGTCTATCAAATCTAGGTTTTCTAAAAATCTATTAACCTCCTTAACTTCATTTTTGTTTATTTTATGGTTAGATTTATCTAAATCTGAGAGTGGGAGGTTGATGTCTCCCACTAGTAGAGTTTTGCTATCTATGTCTTCCTGTAGTTCTTTCAACTTTTCCTCTAAGAATATGGATGCTATAGCATTGGGTGAATACATATTTACTATTGAAATAACTTTATTGCCTATAATACCTTTTAGGAGGATATAGCTTCCTCCCTTATTTCTTTTAATTATATCTATTTTTGAAGCTGCTTTTCCTGAGATAAGGATTGCTATCCCTACTTTTTTTCACTTTACCTGAAGCAAAATATATTTTGCTTCAAACTTTTACCATTATTCTATTTGTATTTCTCTGTTTCGAATGAGTTTCTTGTAATCAGCATATTGTAGGATTCTGGCTTTTAATCCACTTTTTAATTCACTTACATTTTAAAGGAGAGTTCATTCCATTCACATTTAAAGTTACAATCACTGACTCTTTTTTGCCCTCCATGCTATCTTCTGTTTGTTTTATTTTCCTCTCCTTATTTCCACTTTATCCATATTCCCCAGTATCTTGTTTCTGAATACCATCCCCTTCAGTGTGTTTGCCCTCCTTTATCAACACCCTCCCCTTTTCCTTTTCTCTTTCTTCCTTCCCTTCTTTCTGTCAGTTTCCATTTTTCTCCTCCTCCCCATACCCCTCCTCTTTTCCCTTTTTAGTACTTGAAAGTTAATTTTCTTAAATTAACTGAGTATGTGTGTAAGTTAACTTTAAGCCAAGTGTGAGGAGATGATGATACAAGTGGTTCTCACATCCTCACTTCTTCCCCACTATTACAATAGGTCTTTTGTACCTCTTAATGTAATGAGAGTTACCCCATTCAATCTCTTCTATCAGGGGCGGAACCAAGATGGCCACAAGAAAGGATGGAGTCTTAGGTGTACTCTCATAAAACTCATAAGCTAGGGACTCTAACTAAACTTTCGAGAGACAGAACCCACAGAGGGACCCAGGGAGGCAGTTCTCCTACTCAAGGTAACCTGGAAAAGAGCAGAAAGGCCCTGCTCCCTGGGATTGGAGAGGTGGCCCGCCAGAGGGGGTGGCCTGCCAGGGCAAAAGAACTTCAGGGCGATGGGAGCCACTCACAGCAGCAGGGGAGTCTCCTGACCTACGCCCCAGGAACACCAGGAACAAATTGGGGGAACAGCAGAGGACCTCTCAGGGCACACAGCAAGCAATGTGGTCTTTCAGCAGCCCAGATCCAGAAACAGAAGCAGAGGGAGCCGGTAAGCAGCAGCCCCCCAGGGCATGAGCCCATTGAGCTGAGGGAGGGAAGAGAGAGTGCCCAGCTCTGTCCTCTGCCCCTGGAACAGGATGCTGGGACTCTGACCACATTCAGATCCTGATTGCAGTCTACCCCCCACACACACAACAGTAGGGGCCCCCTCCACCTCAGCCCGTGGCAGAGGTGGGGGTGCTTATGGTCATTCACAGACAATGAGGGATGACAGAGCCTCACATACTGAGATCTTTATGGGAGTGTCCCAAAAGCTCAGGAAGCACCCCAAAACCAGGCTCAGTCTGGGAAAATGAGCAAGCAGAGAAAAAAAAAAGGAAGACCATTGAGAAATATTTTGAAAATGAGCCCAAGAAGGATCAAAATACTCAGTCTGAAGATCAGGAAGAACAAGCTCCTGCATATAAAGGCTCCAAGAAAAACAGAAATTGGGCTCAGGCTATGACAGAGCTCAAAAAAGACTTCGAAAATCAAATGAGGGAGTTAGAAGAAAAATGGAAAAGAAAGGAGAGAGATGCAGGAAAAGCATGAAAATGAAGTCAGCAGCTTAGTCAAGGAAATCCAAAAAAAATGCTGAAGAAAATAGCATGCTAAAAACCAGCTTAGGTCAAATGGATAAAACAGTTCAAAAAGTTATGGAGCAGAAGAATGCATTAAAAAGCAAAATTGGCCAGATGGAAAAAGAGATAAGAAAACTCTCCAAGGAGAACAAATCCTTCAGACAAAGAATAGAATTCAGGTGCTCCTGGCTCAAGGGGCCAATACTCTGTCTTCCACCCAGCCACCCCTACTATTATTACTATTTTATTTTATTTTGGGTCTTTTTTTCTTTTTCTTTTTTGGTTTTTGTAGGGCAATGGGGTTCGGGTGGCTTGCATGTCACACGGCTGAATGATTGTTGGGTGTATGGGGCTGGAGGTGGGCTCGGGTGCTCATGGCTCCAGGGCTGGTGCTCTGTCCATTATGCCACCTGGCCATACCTACAATTACTACTATTTTTATTTTTTAATTTTAATTTTTTTTCTCTCCCCTTTACTTTATTGCTCAAGCAAGTCTATATCTATGGGGGGAGGGGGTATTTCATTTACTCTTAAACAAGAATATTTTATTAATGTAATAAAACCTCATTATTTGTATAAAATGAGAATAAATATTAAATAAATAAAAAAGAACAGTAAAAAAAATCTCTTCCATCCTCCCATCTCATTCCTTTCCACCTTTTATAAGGAGGTATTGTTTTTAAATCATTCTATCTAAGTCACAGAAAAGTTATGAGTTTCCATACTTCTGGCTAAGAAAATTGTCTTAATAGAGTTACAATTCTTGAGAGTTATTAGAGTCTTTCTCCCAGGTAGGGATATAGCCAGTTTCATCTTACTGGTCAACAATCTCATGGATAAGGTAAGAGTGACCATAACTTCTGGCCAAGCATATTTTCTCTATTAGAGTTACAATTCTCAAGAGTTATGAGAATCTTTCTCACAGGTGGGGTAATAGCCAATTTCATTTTATTGCATAGCAGTTTTCTTTTTTCCTTACTTTTTTTTGTCATCTTTTCATGTGTCTCTTGAGCTCCCTGCTTGATATCCAGCTCTGGTCTTTTCATCAGGAAATGTTGGAAGTCTCCCATTTTATTAAATGTCCATATTTTCCTTGTAAGAGAAGGCACAACTTTCCTGGATGGTGGATTCTTGGCTACGTTTCAAGCTCCCTTGCTTTTCAGAATATCTCATTCCAGGCCCCCTTTGATCCCTTAATGTTGATGCAGCCAGGTCCTATGTGATCCTTACTGTGGTTCCTTGGTATCTAAATTGTTTCTTTCTTGCTTCTTGTAGGAATTTCTCTTTTATTTGACAGTTCTGGAATTTGGCCACAACATTTCTTGGTGTTCGCATTTTTAGATCTCTTCCAGGGGGCGATCAATGTATTCTTTCAATAGCTATTTTCCTCTTTGATTCCATGATACCAGGGCAATTTTCCCTTAAATCTTGGAATGTTAAGTCCAGACATTTTTAATCTTCAGTGTTTTAATGAAGGCCGATAATTCTCAGGTTGTCCCTTCTTGATCTATTCTCAAGGTCAGTGCTTTTGTTGTTGAGGTATTTTATATTTTTGTCTATTTATTTGATCTTTTGTTTGTGTTTAACAGAACTTTTTTGTCTCAGGAAGTCATTAGTTTCCACTGATTTCATTATTTCTTTGAGAAGAATTTTCTTTATTTATCTTTTGCAACTTCTTTTCCATTTGGTCAATTCTATTTTTGAAGGGGTTTTGCATTTGTCCAAATGTAGTCTTTTTTTAGGGTTTTTTTTTTGCAAGGTAATGGGGTTAAGTGGCTTGCCCAAGGCCAAACAGCTAGGAAATTATTATGTGTCTGAGGCCGGATTTGAACTCAGTTACTCCTGACTCCAGTGCCGGCACACTATCCACTGTGCCACCTAGTCATCCCCCCAAATGTAGTTTAGAGAGAATTATTTTCTTTTTTGCATTTGCCCAATTGAGGATATTTTAAGGTTTTTGCAAGGCAAATGGAGTTAAGTGGCTTGCCCAAAGCCACACAACTAGGTAATTATTAAGTTTCTGAGACCAGATGTGAACTTAGGTACTCCTGAGTCAGGGCTGGTGCTCTCTCCACTGTGCCATCTAACTGCATGCCAATTGAGGATTTGAAAGAATTATTTTCTTTTTTGCATTTGCCCAGTTGAGGATCTGAGAAAATTATTTACTTTTTGCATTTGCTAAATTGAGGATCTGATAGAATTATTCTCATTTTGTATTTGTCCAATTGTATTTTCCTTGCTTTTGTTTTCTTGATGTGAGATGTTCATTTTCTCTTACCAGTTGTTAATTTTCTCTTGAGTTTCTTTTCCCAGTTTTTCCAATTGATTTTTAAACTCCTTCCTGATTTATTCAAGGAATTCTTTCTGGGGTGGAGACCAATTCATATTCTCCTCAGAAGTGCTAGATCTCTCTGGATTAGAATCTATTTCTTCTAAGTATTTTTCCATGAGCCCCCCTTACATAGCCTTTCTTCACTTTCTGAGGATCTTGTACTGGGGGGGTGGGGCTGGCTCTCAGAAGTTTGCTTTTGAAAACCTAGAGGCTTTGTTCACTTGTCTTAGTACTTTTACGGTCTGGCCAGTAGGAGTTGCTGGACGCTTTTTCTGGATTGTTTGCAGTCCTCAAAGCAGGGTCAGGATTGACCTTGAATAATGGGCTTTGCCCTGGGGGAAGAAGTTAATTTCATCTGAATGAACTCTGTTGCTCACACCTGAGCCTGAGAGGCAGGGTGCAAGGGGAGGGGCTGTGTGTTAGCCTTTGTTCTGGGAAAAATGCTGTGCAAAAGATATGGAGTTCAGATCCTGTACCCAACTGGGCATTTTCCAAGCATACTCAGCAACTCTCTGTTCTGGAACTCACACTTCCATCTACTGGGTCTCACCAGAGCTCCTCTCCCCCATGGTCAAAGATTCTGAGGCTAAAGTTTGTTGCCCAACCTGCCACTCACCAAAGCCTCTGTGGCTAAGGCTGATCCTCTTTTTTCCCCTGTTGCTGCCCCTGTGCAGGCCCTCTGGCCTCTGCTCCCAATTCACCCACGATCCCCTAAGACAGACCTTGTGTCTTGTCCCAGCTTCTCTTTATGGGTTTTGTCAATCGAATTTCCTCTTAAGAGTTTTCTTTTGTGTTATTTTTGAGGAGGAAC
Organism: Macrotis lagotis; assembly: GCF_037893015.1. NCBI lineage: Eukaryota > Metazoa > Chordata > Mammalia > Peramelemorphia > Peramelidae > Macrotis > Macrotis lagotis. Next base: position 75,163,848 of record NC_133660.1, read on the forward strand.
CAGGAGCACTAAGAACAGTGCCTGTCTTTCCTCTGCCATCTTGGCCAGAACTCTCCCAGTATACATTTTTATAAATATATAATCTTCCTGACATTCATTATTAAAGAAAAGAGTTAGTTTTTCTTCTGACAGTGTGATTGTTGAAAAAGAATCACAAGAACAGAGAAGCAAAATGGATCTTAAAAGTATTTAAAGCCAACTCAGGTATCAGTAGGGCTTATCTTGGAATCAGGAATATCTGAGAACAAATTTGACATTAGATGTTTATTAGCTGTGAAATTCTAGGCAAGTCTTAGTTCAGTTTCCTCATCTGTAAATATGAATAATATTTCCTCAGGATTATTTAAAACCTAACTGAAAAATGATCTATAAATAATTTAGTATTGTATTTAGTACATAGTAGTCCTTTAATAATTGATATTTTCTTCCTTTTTTTCACTGCTTGTCTTTATGTGTATATATCTATATACACATACATACATACATATAGTTAAATGGTTTAATGTACAACAATGAAGAATAAACAAGACATAAAAAAGAAATTGAGATGAACTTAAAAAGCATATAATTTAAGTTGTTTTCTTTGTATATTCATGCCTTGTACCATGATTTAAGATATGGACCTGCTTGAAGCAAATAAGGTTCTCAGACAAGAGAAGGAAATAAGATTCCAAATTTTTTCCAGTAAAATAATGGTCAGTTACTTCTCAACTGAGTCCTCTTTGAGGCAAAAGTTGCATAAATGCTATAATTCAAAATCTGTGTAAATGCCAAGAATTGTATTTTTATCCTTACAAAATTCTTTATCCTTCTTCCATTATGAACTAAAGGATAAGATAGAGACTAAAGTCAATCTTTATTCAATTCATCTTCTGGAGTGAAAATTAAAGCTATTCAAAAGTCTAAAAATAATCATGAACTAAGGGTTCTTATATTTAAGACAACTATAAATCTAACTGGAAAGTTAATGCTAAATATTAAAATAATTTTTCCATGATGATAAAATAACCAATATTTCTACATAAAAGCATTAAGGTTTTTAGTACTTTATTAAGAGGTAGTTCCTATATAACACTTTTTCTTCCACAAGAGAGTATAGGAACAGAAGCTATATGATATCAATGCCAGTCCAATGTAACTTGTCCCATACAGAGATAAAATTCCCTAAATTCTAAGTTTTGAAGTGCATACAAAGAAGCCACTTCTCTCTTTCAACAATGGGTGAAAAAAATTCTCTACAACTTTTCCTCAAGAGTAATGAAGAATTAGAGACATGCCAATAAGGTATGACTGATTTCTTTCCACAATTCTATAGAATTTTGATCTTTGGCATAATTAAAATTACTTGTGGTCTTACTTGGATAAGTCTAAAATTGTTCACTTTTTATAAAAAATATTTTAACATTTTAAAAGATTATTTTAATTTTCACAATAAAATTCTAATCTAACAATGCCATTTTCTTTTTCAAAGTCTTTAGGGACTCCCTCTTATTTCTAAAATAAGATATTAACTCCTCAGATAGTATTGGATTCCCCAGTATAGCTCCAAGCTATGTACCCAAACTTATCCCACTGCCACCCTATTTACCTGTATCTATTCAGACTAACCTGGGACTTTAATGTTTCCATGTATACATTCTGCCTTTCACCATTGTATGTTTTTGTTGACTATATCATATATATATCCCTCTTTTATCCTTACTATTCATAATCCTTATTAGTGTTTAGTTCTTGGCTCAAGTGTTTCTTCAATATGCAGACTTCCTTTTATTCTCAAGATGTAGCACAGAGCTTTCTACATAATAAAATGACAGGATAATATATAGAAAATGAGGTCATACGGAGGTCTAGAAAGATTAAATAACTTCACTGATGCCTCATTGGAGATAAGCAATTGAACAAGGATTCAAAGCAAAGTCTTTAACAGGAAGATCCAGAATGGCAGTGTAGGGACCCGCCTGAGCTCTTCCCCCAAACCCCTTCAAATACATTTAAATAATTAAAACAAATTTTAGAATGACCGAACTTGCAATAATACAGAATGAAACGATTTTCCAGTCTAAAACAAATTAGAAGTTCAACAGAAAAGGCCTGTAGCACCTGGGCAAGAATGAAACACGTATATGCCAGCATAAATGAAGTCCCCAGCAAACCAGGTGTGGTCCTAGAGGTGACTGTATCAGTGGCAGCAGTGGTAGTTTCCAGACTTCTCTGCCCACAGCTCATAAGGAGATTGGGCAACTGGTCTCTTGGCCAGCACTAAGGCAGGTTTTTGCCTATACTCAAATCTGGTTACAGTCCTTGTGGTAGGACTAGGGCAAGGAGTAACAAAAGCATGACAGATCTTGTGGTTACAGGTTAATGGAAACACTCTTTACAGAAGGGCAGAAATGAGTGCTTTGCTCACAGACTCACAGGCTAGTAGAGTAGTAGATACACTTCTCCTTAGCTCATAGCATCTTGGAACAATTGAAAATTTACAAGTCCCTAGAAATCCCTGAAGCTTGGGACAGTGCACCTTCCACCTTGGAAGCAGAGCCCTACTTTAAAAAAAAAAGTTAAAAGTCAAGTACTATCAAACACAAGAAAACAAATTCTAATAAAAAAAGTTAATATGTAAAAAGGAAGATCAAAACACCAACTCAGAAGAAGATAACAAAGTTAAGCTCTTACATCCAAAGCCTTCAAGAAAAATTTGAATGCTTCTCAAGCCATGGAAGACCTCACAAAGGATTTTTAAAATCTAGTAAGAGAATTTTGAGGAAAAATTGGGGAAATAAATGAGAATGATCCAAGAAAATCATGAAAAACAAATCAACAGGTTGGTAAACAAATATTGAAAAATCCTTTAAAATATAATTGATAAAATGGAAAGAGGGAACAAAAAGTTACTGAAGAAAACAATTCCCTAAAATTATAATTAAGCAAAATAGAACCTAATTATTTTATGAGAAATGTGGAAACAATTAACCAAAACTAGAAGAAAGAAAAATATACCACAATTTTAAATCATTGAAAAAACAACTGACCTGGAAAATTGATCCTGAAGAGATAATTTAAAAATTATTTGACTACCTGAAAGCCATGATCAAAAAAGAGCCTAGATATCATCTTTCAAATTATTATAAAAAAACTCCCCTGATATTTAGAACCATAAGGTAAAATAGAAATTGAAAGAATCCACTGATCACCCTTTCAGAGAGATGTCCAAAGGAACACTTGCAGGAATATTATAGTCATATCCTGGAGTATCCGGGTCAAAGAGAAAATAGAAAATGTGACTTTTCAATACAAGAATCAAGATGAGCATAAAAAGGTAAACAGGAAAGAGAAATCATAAGGGACTTAATAAAATTAAATTGTTTACTTTCGTAAAAAAAGAGAGATGATGCTGGTAACTCTGAAGAACTTTCTCATTATTAGGACAGTTATATATGGAGTATATATAAACAGAGGGCACAGATGTGAGTTTAATGTAAAGAGATGGCATCTAAATATAAAACTAAATAGTGAGAGAGGACTATGTCAGAAAAAAAGGAACTGGAGAGGTAGAATTGTACCCCAAAACTTGTACAGTGGAGGTGAATAATGGGGAGTTGAGCAGAAATTCTCATCAGAGCTGCCTCAAAGAGGGAAAAATCTATCTCACCTTGTAGGAATGAAAGAGAGCAAAACGATTAGAGAAAGGGGGAAAGGGGGTTGTGATAGAAGAGAGGGAAGATTTGAGGAGGGGGTGAACAGAAGCAAAATTTTGAGGAGGGACAGGGTGAAAAGAGAGAGAGAAAAAAAGAATAAACAGGGAAGCAAATATAATTAGCAATAATTTTGAAAAAAAATTGGAGCAGGTTTCTCATTTCTCAAACATATAGAGAACTGAATCAGATTGATAGAAATAAGAGCCATTTGCCAATTGATAAATGATTCAAAGATATGAGCAGTTTCCAAATAAAGTAAGCCAAGCTGTCTTTATCTATATGAAAAGTGGTTTGACTCACTATTGATTGGAGAAATATAAATTAAAACAAGCCTGAGGTACTACCTCATACCTCTCTTATATCAGGTAATAGAACAGAAAAGGAAAATGACAAATAGTGGAGGGGCTATGGGAAAAATAAGACATTAAAGTACTGATGGTAGAGTTGTGATCTAATTCAATCATTCTGTAGAGCAACTGGGAACTAAACCAAAAGAGTAATAAATCCCTTCATATAGTTTTATCCAGCAATACCACTCCTAGGTATGTATTCTCAAAGAGTTAAAAAAAATGAAAAGTCCTTTATGTACAAAAATATTTATAGCAGCTGTTTTCTATTGGCAAAAAATTGGAAGTTGAGAGGATGCCCATTCAATGGGGAATGACTGAATAAATTGTGTTATGTGATTGTTATGGAATACGTTTCTGCTCTAAGAAATGATTAGTAGAAAAACCTGGAAAGTCTTACATGAGCTGATGCAAATGTTTATTTTAAGATGGTCAGCTGTGAATGATTAAACTATTCTTTGCAATGCAATGATCCCAAACAACTTTGAACAACTTAAGATGAAATTACACAATCAATGCCCAGAGGGGAAAAAACTGCTAGTATCTGAATACATATTGAAACATACTTATTTTTACTTTTTTTTCTAAGGTTTTTGTCGGGGGGAGGCTATATTTGCTTTTACAATATGACGATTATGGAAATATTTTGAATGATTACACAGGTTTAACCTATATTGAATTGCTTGCCTATTCAGTGAGGGGGACATGGGTAGAGAGAAAGGGATAGAATCTGGAACTGAAAGTTTTGAAAATCAATGTTAAAAATTGTTTTTACATGAAACTGAGGGGAAATACTAATAAAAACAAATGAATAATAATAATAAACCCCAAAGAGTTTAAATATAAACCATAAATCTTTCTACTTTCCCCTTCTATTGTTTAATGAATTTGATTGAATTCAGTTAAATAACAATTAGAAATGTCACAAAAGAATTATCTCTATTTTAAACTTAATAGGGGTATATATGGGAGTCCCCAAAACCTTCAGGCCACCAATGTCACATGTGCTAACTCAGTATTGAAGTCCTGAACAGTTTTAAATGATTCAGAAATCCTTAGGTCGTTGGGTGAAGAAAGGTACAAAGATTACTTAATAGTAATACTTGAAATGCCACCTACTGAACAGATGTTAAAGAGAAGTAAATTTCTCCTCTTCTTCAATATGGGACTTTTGATTTTGACTTCTTTTTTTAGAACTTCCAATGAGGAAGGAAGAAAATTATTTCCTCTGTTCGACTATACCAATTAAGGCTACCACTTTGGCAGAAATTAAGAACGGAAGAAAATCACAATAAGAAAGATCAAATGAATAAATTCTTTAGAACAAAAGACGATCCCACAAACAAATTATGGGAGCATGCAAGGATTTACCTGTCAGATCTATGTATACGTGAATAATTTAGAAACAAACAAGAGATAGAGAACATCATAGGATTTAAAAATGTATTATTCTGATACATTAAATAAAAAAGATTTTGCATAATCAATATCAATACAACCAAGAGTGGAAGTAAAGCAGAAAATTGGGGGTAGGTTGGGAATATTGTACAGCAAGTGCATGTCATTAAGGTTTTATTTCTCAAATATATAGAAAAATGAATCAAATTTATAAATACAATTAATTCTACAATTGAAAAATGGTCCATGGACATGACCATGCAATTTTTTTAATTATAAAGATTTTATTTATTTTGAATTTTACAATTTTCCTCCCTAATCTTACTTCCCTCACCCCAACCCCCTCAGAAGGCAATTTCTCAGTATTTACATTATTTCTATGGTATACATTGATCCAAGTTGAATGTGATGAAAGAGAAATCATATCCTTAAGGAAGAAACATAAAGTATAAGAGATAGCAAGATCAGAAAATAAGATATCAGTTTTTTTCCCGTAAATCAAAGGTAATAGTCCTTGATCTTAAACTCCACAGTTTTTCTCTGGATACAGATGATATTCTCAATTGCAGACAGCCCCAAATTGTCTCTGGTTGTTGCACTGATGGAATGAGCAAGTCCATCAAGTTGGATCATCACCCCCATGTTGCTGTTAGGGTGTACAATGTTTTTCTGGTTCTACTCATCTCACAGCATCAGTTCATGAAAATCCCTCCAGGCTTCCCTGAATTCCCCACCCTCCAGATTTCTAAAAGAGCAATAGTGTTCCATGACATACATATACAACAGTTTGCTAAGCCATTTTCCCCAATTGAAAGACATTTACTTGATTTCCAATTCTTTGCCACCATAAACAGGGCTGCTAGGACTATTTTTGTACAAGTGATGTTTATACCCTTTTTTCATCATCTCTTCATGGTATAGACCCAGGAGTGGTATTGCTGGATCAAAGTGTATGCACATTTTTTGTTGCCCTTTGGGTGTAGTTCCCAATTGCTCTCCAGAAAGGTTAGATACAGCTCCACCAACAATGTAATAGTGTCCCAGATTTCCCACAACCATTCCAACATTGATCATTATATTTTCTGGTCATATTGGCCAATATGAGAGGTGTGAGGTGGTACCTCATAGAAGCTTTAATTTGCATTTCTCTAATAAGTAATGATTTAAAGCAATTTTTCATATGACTATGGATTGCTTTGATCTCCACATCTGTAATTTGCCTTTGCATATCCTTTGACAATTTGTCAATTGGGGAATGGCTTTTTTTTGTAAAAAAATAGTTTGACTCACTTCTCTATATATTTTAGAAATGAGTCCTTTGTCAGAAACATTAGTTGTAAAGATTGTTTCCCAATTACTACATTTCTTTTCATCTTGTTTACAGTGGTTTTCTCTGTGCAAAAGCTTTTTAATGTAATGTAATCAAAGTCATCCTAGTTTGTTTTTATTGATGTTCTCCATCTCTTCCTTAGTCATATATACTGCTTCCTTTTCCATAGATCTGACAGGTAAACTAGTCCTTGATCTTCTAGTTTGCTTATAATATTTTTTATGTATAAAACCTGTATCCAATTTGATATTATCTTGGTATAGCGTGTGAGGTGTTGGTCTAATCCAAGTTTTTTCCATGCTAACTTCTGATTTTCCCAAGAGCTTTTGTCAAAGAGAGAGTTTTTATCCCAATAGCTGGACTCTTTGGGTTTATCAAACAGCAGATTACTATAATCATTTCCTGCTATTGCACATAGCCTATTCCACTGGTCTACCACTCTAGTTCTTAGCCTATACCAGACAGTTTTGATGACTGATGCTTTATAATATAATTTTAGATCTAAACCACCTTCTTTTGCATGTTTTTTTATTGAATCCCTGGAAATTCTTGACTTTTTATTTCTCCATATGAATTAACTTATAACTTTTTCTAAATCATTAAGGTAATTTTTTTGGAATTTTGATTAGTAGGGCATTAAACAGGTATTTGAGTTTTGGTAGAATTGTCATTTTTATTATATTAGCTCAACTTATCCAGGAGCAGTTGATGTTTGCCCAGCTATTTAAATCTGATTTAATTTGTGTAAGAAGTGTTTTGTAATTGTTTTCAAAAAGTTTCTGAGTCTGTCTTGGAAAATAGACTCCCAGGTATTTTATATTGTCTGAGGTTACTTTGAATGGGATTTCTCTTTCTAGCTCTTCCTGCTGTATCTTGCTAGTCATATATAGAAAAGTTGAGGATTTATGAGGGTTTACTTTATATCCTTCGACTTTGCTAAAATTGCTAGTTGTTTCCAGTAGCTTTTTGGATGATTTCTTGGCATTCTCTGGGCATACCATCATGTCATCTGCAAAGAGTGAGATTTTTGTCTCTTCCTTCCTAATTCTAATTCCTTCTATTTCTTTTTCTTCTCTAATTGCTGAAGCTAACATTTTTTTCTAATACTATATTGAATAGTAGTGGTGATAATGGGCATCCTTGCTTCACCCTGACCTAATTGGGAATGCCTCTAGCCTCTCCCCACTGAATATAATGCTTGTTGATGGTTTCACATAGATACTGCTTATTACTCTAAGGAACAGTCCATTTATTTCTACACTCTCTAGTGTTTTTAGTAGGAGTGCGTGCTGTATTTTTTCAAAAACTTTTTCAGTATCTTTTGATATAATCATATAATTTCTGATAGGTTTGTTGTGGTTATGATTAATTATACTAACAATTTTCCTAATATTGAACCAACCCTGCATTCCTGGGATAAACCCTACTTTTTCATAATGTATTTATCCTAGTGATAATTTAGATAAATAAAATGACACAATCAATAACAGTATTTTTAAAAAGTTTTAAATTGCTATTGATTAGAGAATTTCAAATTAAAATGAATCTGATATCTCATACTTATCAGACTGGTTAATTTATCTTAAAAGGAAAATGATAAATATTTGAGGGATATGGGAAAATTAAGACATTCATGCTGTTGGTATATTGGTGAACTGAGCTAAACATTTTGCAGAAAAAATTTAATGTTATACTTTAATACATTACTAAATACATTATTACAATGGCATATTTTTTGAGCCAGGAATATCATTCCAGGGTCTAAATCCCAAAAATATTTTTTTGAAAAAGAAAATAATTCATTTGTACAAAAATATTCATAGCAGCTATTTTGGTGGTGGCAAAGAACCAGAAAATTAGGGGATGTCCATCAATTAGAGCATGAACAAGTTGTGGTTTATGATTGTGATGTAATTCTATTATATTATAAGAAATTACAACCAAGATGCTTTCCAACACCTGAACTGATGCAAAATGAAATGAACAGAATGAGAACACTGTACACAGTAAATTGCATTATTGTATAAACTGTAAATGACTTAGTTATTTTTAGCAATACAAATTTCTTATGACATTTCTGAAGACTCATGATGAAAAATAAGAGAAAAAGTTGATAGAGTTTGAATTCAGACTGAAGCATAAGTTTTAATTCAATTCAGGGTTATTTTGGTCTGTGTTTTCTTATGTATCATGACTGATATTGAAATATCTTTCATATGACTACACATGTATAATATCTCAAATTGCTTGCCTCCTCAATAGGGAAAGGAAAGTGAATTTGAAACTCAAAATTTTTAAAAATTCATTTAATATTCTTTTCATGTAATTAAAAAACTTAAATATTTAAACTAAAAAAGCAAGGCACATTTGCTGTTTTTGCAATCCTTTGTCTGCTTCCTCTCTGAATTTATGCTTGATTTTCCAAATACAGATTTTTGAACAGTAATCCTGAGATGATTTTTCCCATTCTGTGAGTTGATCTCCAAAACTGAACAGTTCAGGTGCTCTTAGATACCTCTGTCAATCCTGGTTTTGCTGTGGGCCCTATCCTTAGTTACCTCAACTTCATTCCTCTTGTGAAAAAAAAAAACAGAGGAGTTAAAGCCCTCATCTATGTGACTTTACACCAGTCCCAGAAATGCCCAATGTCTTCATATTTTAAATAGCAGCCAGTCAAAATTTGTGGCACCTGCCATAGAGTTACAGGGTCAGGTAGGAATTGAGCTAGTTCAATACTAGTTTTTAGCAAGAGAAGACAAGTTTTAAATAATGGAAAATAACTTTCATACATATAGTAGTGGATGGAGTACTGGCTTTCGAATAAGGAAGATGAGTTCAAATCCACTTTCAGACACTTGACACTTATTATGTGACCTTGGGCAACTTACTTAATCTTACTAGAGTCATTTCCAGTCATCCTGATTCATATATGACCACTGGACCAGATACTTTTGGAGTAGAAAGTGAGGCTAATGACTTAGCACCAACTCTCCTCACTCACATCCAACTCATATGCTTGTCATGATCTTCTTGGAGAATGAAGGAAAAACATTATGTTTGTTTCAGACAAGGTAGAGAAACCAAAGATATGTGTAATATAAATAAGCATAACATGTTTGATTCCTTGTCAATATAGGTTTTTCATTATTTTGTGTTTTTAGCATGCCTATGTTATTTAGGAAATAAGTAGCTATATTATCCTTGGTTTACATTTTACACTCAAATACTACCTTCCCAATATAGGGACAATATATAAATACTATCAAAAATCAGCTTTAAAAGCTAAGGGCATAATTGAGTGGGGAAATTATAAGAAATTATAAGAAAAAGAAGCAATAGGAATCCTAAGCAAACTAACCAGTCTCTTTAGAGGCTAGGTTTCCATAGACCTAAACTTAATCCTTACTGTAGGTCCCTTAGTGATGTCTTAGTAAATGTCTTATACAGCTTGTGGATAGTTAGTTTCTTTCTACATAATAAAAAAGGTTCAGATGCTCAAGGGGATTCAAATAACTGGGATATGATCATAAAATTAGCAAGTCTCATGGTTAGTTATCAAATTCAGATCTTCTGACCCAATTTTCTCTATGAAAGATAATTTTGAAATGTCAACTTTCCATGCAAACTGGAGACAGTCACTATGTATTATAAATTAATATTATGCTCATTGTTTCTTCCAGGGCTTTTAGAATAATATTTTACATACTTTATATCCCTATTTCTAGTTGAATTATCCTTGTGTAGTTAATAAATTGATGATAGAATTTATCTCATTTTATTATTTTTCCAATGAACTTGATCATATATAATACATATTTATGTTTGTGTGTGTGTGCATATATATATATATATATATATATAATAGCATCTTGCCAAATTTATTTAGAAAAAATCTTTCATTCAATCATAAATTTAACTGATGAAGATTTGCCTTCTATTTCATTTAAAGAACATATCATTAAGTCATAATACTTCATATAAAATAAGAAAATTTATAAAATGCTTTACAAATTACAAAGATGTATATGAGCATATTACAATTAATATATCCTAGGTGACAAACATTATTCTAAAAACAGTAAGGACAAGATAGAACTGTAAGTGTCCTTGTCCTTCAAAAGATATCAGTGTATGTAAGGAGACAATAAAACATCTGAACAAAAATAAATTAATTAGCTCTTCAATCCAAGGGATGTCACAAGATAATAGATGATTTGTTTACAAATGAATTACAAAGAAGATACTTTCTCTATGTAGTCAGAGAAGGAACTGACTGGGATCATTGAGAAAATAAGAGGTGAGGTTGAGGTTAATGGTTAGGAATGGTAGAGAAAAAAGATCCTCTATTTGTAGGGAGAATTGTCTTTTACTATTGAATGATTGATGAGTACCTCAATTTCATTACCAAATTAGATCTCAATCATCAGATACAGGTCTGCTCCTATAACCAGGCAATTTCTAGGCCAACAGTTCTGTCCATAGTAGTGATATCCCATTTCCAGTACAGCTTATTGGAGTAGAGTAGTTTTCAGGATTTTGGGGGGAATCTGTATTTGTAGTATGGGTATCATCATCATCATCATCATCATCATCATCATCATCATCATCATCCTCATTCTCACACATTGATGGGGTTCCCTGACATCCACAATGAACTGTTACAGAATAAAATAAATATTCTTCAAAGACATTCAATGGATATAAAATGATTTATTCTAAATGTTTGGTGTGCATTTTCTTGTCAGTTCAAAAGAATATATTATACTTGAAATGGCTAATGAGTTCCTCAAGGTAAGAAAAGAGTCTGTTTTGAAAGTTCACACATAATACTTCCTTTCTACTAGTTTGTGAGAATTCCAATCTCTTCCTTTCCTCCCAAATATAAACAAAAACAACAACAAAAAAGAAAAACCCAAGCAAACAGAAATTAAGGTTCCATTTGCCTCTCTGGTAGAATTGTCAAGTTAAGATATAGTTTTTAAATCAAGCTCAAGTGGTCCATTTTATTGTGCTTGAATTTTTTTTTCAAACTCAATCATGGAAAGATAAGACAGCTTACTGCTTAAGGACTAAACTTTACCAGAAAATCATTTAGACCATGCAAGCCATTATATTTCCCATCTATATTGACAACCCTTCAAACTTTATGTGAAGTAAGATATTGAACTTCAATCAGGACCTACAGTCAAACAAAAGTTGAAAAGATTTCTTGGCATCCTTTAAATGTTATTCTATTTCACATAATTGCACAATCCTGGTTGAGGAGAATCTACTAATTCTATAGGTAGCTTATTATATTTTTGAAAAGTTATTTTTTTCATTTTTTCAACCTAGAGATAAATTTAGAAATATGGAAAGTCCTTAAGGTTCCTGAGAAAAAGTTTGTATAAATTGTACATTTGTGATAGCTTAAAGTCCTATGTTGATCTGCATCATTTGTACTGAACATAATTGTCAAATTCTCCTTTACCTTTACCAAAATATAAGCCTTTTAATGGGGGAAATATGCACTGAGATTTTCTTGAAAATAGAACTTCAAAAGGGAAGCATTTTTTTCTGATAATTGTAAAATATATAATTCACACTTTCATCTAAAAATAAAGATTGGCTTCTGGAAGGGGACTGGCTGCATAATCTTGTCCTAGGAAAAATTATCTATCAAGACACCAGGTGGGATGCTAAACTTTTATACATGGTATCTGTATTCAATGGACTCAACAAAAGTTCAGTAAATTTTTGATCTTCTGTATGGAAGATTAACAGTAGCTATTAAAGAATAACAAAAGAAAAGTACTATGAGATGCCACAAAGTAAGAATAGTATGAAATAACCAACAATCACAAATATCATCAGCTCAAAAACATTAAGAAATGTTTTATTCAGCAGATATTCAATTCAGTCAATTGTTTGGTGCTTGTAATGCAGACAAGGGAGACAACCTTTCCAAAGTCCCAGAAACAAGAAATAAATGACAAGTTAGAGGAAAAGTTAGTGGACTGGTTTGATTTGAAAATGGTATTCAAAAAGGGAAGCTATAAGAAAAATTTGTAATCATAAAGGATTTCCATAGAATGCAGAATTTTGGTTACTTCATTAAATTGGAATCATGACAGATATACAGAGAAGGAAAACATTCAAGGAAGACAATGATTTACTTAAGGTCGGCCAACTACAGTCCTATAAGTTCAAATTCTGTACTTTCCCCTTTGTATCATATAATTTTCTGTATCAGAAAATATCTAAGCACAATCAGTTCTCTCTCTCTCTCTCTCTGTCTCTCACTCTTGCTCTCCCTTCCAAAAGAATGAGTTATAAAAATTTGTAACATGTTTAACATTCGCTATATGTTTTTCACATATAAATGGGGGAGAATTTTATTTTTTTCAAAACTAAATTATATTCTGGTATGGCTAGGGTGAGAAGTGGATAGAGCACCTGCCCTAGAGTCAGGAGTACCTGAGTTCCAATCCGGCCTCAGACACTTGATAATTACCTAGTTGTGTGGTCTTGGGCAAGCCACTTAACCCCATTTGCCTGGCAAAAACCTAAAAAAGCAAAAACACCCCTAAATTATATTCACTGTGATGTCATATTTGCTTGCCTTATATAGACTTAAATAGACATATATAGACCTATAGACATCATTGTATTGTCTTATATAAATGAATGAGACACTGCCTTTCTGATCAAAAGCATGTGATCACTCTGAAGTTTTGCCTTGCAGAAAATACAACATATGTGTGTGTATGTGTGTATGTATATATCATGTACCAGTGTACCATTAGAACATTCCAAAGTTGAGATGTTTTTATTTTCCATTATATATATATTTTTAGACCAAACATTAAAATGCTTAACTGGAAAATAAAACCTTAATATAGATAAAGTTTAAAAATGTTCTCATAAAATAATGGATTTTTAAAATCTAAGTCCTCCTCCCCATACTTAATCCAATTCTACTTCTTCATCTCTATGATGATTTATGTAAACAGTATTGCTTCAGAAATTCTGAGCTAGGTAATTCCAGATACCTCTTTCACCAAACACCCAAGTTTCTTTAGAACTCAACTAAATATTAAAGTTACGGGCAGCTAGGCAGCACAGTAGATAAAGTAGTGATCTAGGAGTCAGGAAGGAGAGAATCCAAATTCAATCTCAGAAAACTGCCACTTACTAACTAAGTGACTTGGGCAAGTCACTTAACTCTGACTACCTCCCTATCATGGCCATCTCCAGTCATTCTGATTTATATCTGACTATTGGATCCAGATTCCATCAGAGGAGAAAATGAGACTGGTGACTTAACTCAGCACCCCCTTACTCAAATACAATTCATGTGCTTGTCATGGCATCACCTTCCTGATGTCATGGTCATCTCTGAGAATGAAGGACAAACATCAACAAAAATGAAGGTTAATGTTAAATGAGAACTACTTTGTCATTTTGAGTTCTACAATACACTTACTACTTAGATTTTTTTACATTTTTATTGTAAACTCTGCTTCACAGTAAAATCAAAGCATCACAAATGTGGTATTTCAAAGAAATTATGTTGATTTTACGTTCGTCACAGCCTTTCATCTTCCTATAAGGTCTATCCAGACCATGCAATCACAGTCCAATGGTCATTAAGATTCACTTCAAAGTATGAAATTCCATAAAATGTTTTGTATTCCTACCTAAGTATTCCTACCACATCTCAAATTTGCTCTTGGCTCTTCTTACTTGGATGTCCTATTTTCACTTCAAACTATATCTGAAGTGGAACTTAGGTATTCCATATAATATATTCTGCTAATATTTATCATTACACTTCCCAAATTTTTGGCCCGAAACTTCAAAGCACCCTATTATTTTATCCTCAATACAATCTTGTAAATGATTTTAATCTATTTATTACAGATCTTAGTATCAGAATTTGAAGTGATAAGGGATACTGTTATTCTATTACTATGATGATGATGATGATTATGGCAATGGCAACTACAACTACTGTTTTTACAGTGACTACTGATGCTATTAGTACTACAAGTACTACAAGTAGCATTTTAAGTAGCACTTCAATATTGACAAAGTGTGTTACATGTTATTAGTGTTGTGCAACTCAAATAGAAATGGATGCCATGAAATTGTGCATTAAGATCAAAGCAAATAGAAATTTGACTTGAAAATTCTCATATTAAAATCATCTATATTGTATTGTACTTTATTATTTATTTCCTCTTACATTTTAATTTGGTTCAGTGGCTCTTGGAAGTGCTTCTTTGGCCATATGTATGACACAAGTTACATGTTTGATATTTGTAACCTACATTATTAAAACATTAACTGACATTAGAGGTTGTTTAAGACAATTTTCTTCTATCTTATAGATGAAGAAAATGAGACCCACAGTAATAAGTACTCTGTCCCAAGTCATTAAGACACAGACACCTGAATTTGAAGCAAAGCCTTCTGACTCCCAACACCATTGTTCTTTCCATTATATCATACCATCTTCTAAAAGATAAAAGATATTGAACCTCCATCAAGGGAGAAAAATAATCAAAATTTTTACGTAAATCATATTTGATGGGAGATGGCAGAAGCAGAGGCATCTGAAATCTCCCCTCATTTTCTATCTCTAAAACAAAAGAATAACAACAACAAAAACATATTTAATATGACATATCAAATCAATTTCTGGAACAATAGAATCAACAAAAGATCAGGGTGAGATTTTTTTTTAACCCAAGACCACTTAGTTGGTCAGCAAGAGAGGTCTGTGACTGACAAAGGACAGGTCCAAAGCAAACCATGCAGTAGTAATAGAAAAAGAGTCTTAGACTTAGCTGTGACAGAGGCAGCAGGAGCTTTGAGAACTCTCAAACTATAGAAAATAAGAAGGTGAGAGACTGATCAGAGAAAGTTTACAATGGACCATGATCTGGCACTGGGTATTAGATCTTCTTGAACTCTCCATAGACAGTTCCAAGTCACAGTCCCACAATGAAAAGGTTACTAAGAGTTCAGGGCTCTTGTCACAGATCAGGATCAAGAGTCAAAACTTGCATTTCTGAGTGTATGAGTATAGGGGCTGTTCCTGATAAAGACCAAAGTTCATATCAGTGACTACACTTCTGCCTAATTTCCTCACCTCATAGGCATTAAATTCTTATAGGCCCAAGAATTAGCTCTTTAAAAAAAGAGTAAATAAAAATATCACAAAAAAGATTGAAATTTTGGACAGTTCCCTCCTCTTCTTCCTCAACAGAACCAAAATTTCAGATAAAGTTAAAAGTTAAAAGTCAAGAAATAGACCGGAACAAAGTAAACAAACAAGAAAGAAAGAAAAAAAGAACTTGAATATAAAAGGCTAAATAAAGACAAAGAAGCAAGGTATAAAATAAAAATATGAATTGGACAAAAACCTAGAAAGAATATATGTAGAGAGTGGCTAGGTGACGCAGTGGATAAAGCACCAGCCTTGGAGTAAGGAATACCTGGGTTCAAATCCAGTCTCAGACACTTGGTAATTACCGAGCTGTGTGGCTTTGGACAAGCCACTTGACCCCATTTGCCTTGCAAAAACCTTAAAAAAAGAATATATGTAGAAAATTTAGAAAATTCCAAATTAACTAAAAAGTAGAAGAAAAAAATGGTAAAGAAGTGAGAGTGAGGGAAGAAAATAATGAGCAAATAACAGTTTGGTAAAACAGGTACAAAATATTAAAGAACATTTTTAAAAATTAAAAAAAAACATTGAGGGGGCAGGTAGGTGGCAAGTGGATAGAACACTGGCATTGGACTCAGGAGGACCTATGTTCCAATCCTACATCCAACATTTTAATAATTGCCTAGCTGTATGACCTTGGGCAAGTCACTTAATTCCATTGCCTTAAATAAATTTTTAAAAAATTTAAAAAGAGAATTAGCTAAATAGTAAAAAGGTTTAAAAAGTACACTAAAAATGTTCCTTTAAAAAATACAATTGGGAAAGTGGAAGCAAATAATTCCATAAGCCATCAAGAAAATAAAATCAAAAGAATGAAAAAAATAGAAGAAAATGTGAAATATTTCATTGTAAAAATAACTAACTTGGAAAACAGATTGAGAAGAGATATTTTAAGAAGTATTCCAACATATGAAAATCAGAAGAAAAATAATATAGAAATATTATTTCAAGAAATTATAAAGGAAAACAACTCTAATATGCTATTAACATAGAGTAACATAGAAATGAAAAGAATCCACAAATCACTACCTGAGAGATCACAAAATGAAAATTCTCCAGAATATTATAATCAAATTCAAGACCTCCCAGGCCAAAGAAAAAATACTTTTTTAAGTTGTCCTAAAGAAATCTTTCAAATATCAAGAAGCCACACTCAAACTTGTTTAAGATTCAATAGTTACCACCTTAAAATAAGTGGGGGCCTTGAAAAATGATATTATAGAAAGCAAAAGAGCTGGGATTATAACCAAGAATTACTTATCCAGCAAATCTGACTATAATTCTTCAAGAGAAAAAATGGAAATTTTATGAAATGGATGATTTTCAAGTTTTCTTGATTAAAAGACCAGAACTGAACAGAAAAAAATGACATACCAATGCATAAAAATGTAAACATGAAAAAGAAAGCATAAGTGACTTGATAAACACAAACTATTTACATTTTGATATGGGAATATTATATATATCTATATATATATATAATATAAATTGTAATAACATTATTTGGAAAGCTAAAAGATTTTATACACAGTGCAAAGGATTGAATTAATTATTTAGGATGATGAAAAAAGGTAAGAAAAAGATTTCCTGGGAGAAGGGAAAAAGAAGAGGAAGAATAGGGAAAATAACTTTACCTGAAAGAGGTATATAACAAAAAAGCTTTTATTGTGGAGGGGAAAGTCGGAAGATAGGAAGAAATGTTTTAACCTCCTCATATTGAAACTGATTCAAAGAGGGAAGAATATGCTCATGCATATTTTGTTTAAATATGTATGTATTTAGGTGTATATATATATATACATATATATGTTTGTGTGTATACACATACACACACGTATGTGTGTATGTGTGTGTAGAGTTAGAGAGAGATAGTTATAGATATAGATGCAATCACAGTTGGGTATAGGAATTTAGTTTGCCAACAAAGAAGTAGAATGGCAAAGAGGTGAGTTGGAATGGTGTGGTAAAAGGGAGGTAATGGGCAGAAGCAAAAGAAAAAGACTTGTTATAGGACAGTAGGAAAAAAAGAGAGAGGAAGATATGTAGGAAAAAAAGTAACATAGAGAGAAATATTTAGCAACCATGACTGTGCATGTTAATGGGATAAACTCATTGATTAAAAAAAAGAATGCCTAGGAGAAGGAATAAGAAATCAAAAGGCAACAATGTTGTTTATAAGAGATATACTTTAAATAGAAAAATATTGATGATTTATGAATATAGACTAAACATATTTCTCTCTCTTAATCTCTAATATTTTCTTTTGTAAATTGATTAATGTATAAATATATTTTATATGACTATACATGTATAATATATTTTATTGCTTACAGTCTCATAGAGAAGGGCAGTGAAAGAAGGGAGAGAGAGAGAGAAATAAAATTTGGAACTGAGAATAAGAAGAAAACAAAAGTTTAATACTTGTCCTTGCATGTAATTGAGGAAAATTGAATATTATTTTATAAAGAAATAGAAAGACACACCCTTTAAGTAAAATTAAGGGTCTGAAGCAGAATCTATTATACATTTCATGAAACAAACAAAAAAGTCAAGTGTAACAATCATGATCTCAGAAAAAGCAAAGATTTGATTAAAAGGGATAATCAGGAAAACAATATTTTTGTTTTAAAAAGGTGTAATATGCAACAAAGAAATATAATTACTAAATATATGTACAAAATGGGAAAGAATCCAAAAACTTAATGGAAAAATTAAATGTCTAATAGGATGAAATAGATAATACTATATTAGTGTAGTGCCTTAGATCTCAAAGAACTATATAAATCTAATCATAAAAATATAAGATATTAAAGAAATAAATAGAATTCATCTCAGCAGTTCAGAGAGTCAGGACAACTGCATTAGACTGGCAGGGACTATGTTATCCCTATCCAGAGGAAGAAAAACAAACCAAAACACACACACACACACACACACACACACACACACACACACACACACCAACCCTTCAGAATCTGATGAAAACTCATCTATTATATATATGGAAAGTAACTAATCTATAAACATGTTTATCAAAATATGTATGTACAATGCCAATTCATTGCTAAGGGGATTGGGTTGGGAAGGGAGGGTGGAAGGAAATTTTGTAACTTAAAAAATATACCTGTTTATATATGGACGAAAATAAAGAAAAATCTCAGTAGCAGTTAAAAAGGAATTAAATAGAATTTTAGAAAAAAATAGTTATGATAGACCTCTGGAGAAAATTGAAATGGAATAAAAGAACAATAAATGGTAATTCATTCCATTAACACAATTATAATATTTCCCTCTATCCTACTTTTCCTATGAGAATACCTTGTTCTTAGATCTTGGGGGTGGGGTGGGGGAAGAACCCTATATATTAGGGCATAAAAGCTCAAAAAGAAATGAAGAATCTCATAGGATGATGCACTAAAAATTGCATGTAATAAAGAGTCAGGGGAAGATAAATAAAGAACTAATTAGAAATTAAAAAACTTTATCTTAAATAATTGGTGGATCAAAAAGCAAATAATAGAAATAATCAATAACTATATCCAAGAGAATGATAATAATGAGACAGCATACCAAAATGTATGGGATACAGCCAAGGTTGTTTTGAGGGGGGAAATTATACTTCTAAATGCCTATATGAATAAAATAGAGAAAGAGGAGATCAATAAATTGGGTATGCAAATAAAAAAAGCTAAAAAAAACCAAATTAAACAACCCCAATTATATATGAAATTAAAAATTCCGAAAATCAAGGGAGAGATTAATAAAATGGAAAGCAAGAAAAACATTGATCTCATAAATAAAACTCAGAGTTGGTTTTATGAAAAAGCCAGTAAAATAGACAAACCTCTGGTTAATCTCATTTTAAAAAAGAAAGTAAATAACCAGTCTCAAAAATAAAAATGGTGAATTCACCACCAATGAGAAGGAAATCAGAGATAATTTGGAGCTACTTTGCCAAACTGTATGCTAATAGATTAAAAGAAATTGAAGAAATCATCAATAAACTCCCCAATAAAAAGTCTCCAGGTTCAGATGAATTTACAAGTGAATTCCACCAAACATTTAAAGAATGATTAATTCCTATTTTACATAAACTATTTTTTAAAAAATAGGAGGAGTTCTTCCAAACTCCTTTTATGACACCAACATGGTGCTGATACTTACCTAAACCAGGAAGAACTAAAGGAAATTATAGACCAATTTCCCTAATGAATACAGATGCAAAAATCTTAATACAATTTAAGCAATGAGACTACATCAAGTTATTACCAGGATAATGTACCATGGTCAGGTTGGATTTATACCAGGTAGGCAGGGATGGTTCAACATTAGGAAAACACTCAACATAATTAAACATATCAAAAGTAAAACCAACAGAAATCATATGATTATCTCAATAGATGCTGAAAAAGTCTATGATAAAATACAACATCCATTGCTATTAAAAAACACTAGAAACTTTAGGAATAAATGAAGTTTTCCTTAAAATAATAAATAGCTTCAATCTACAACCATCAGTGAATATTTTATTTAATGTGAATAAACTCAACAAATTCAGGAGCAAAACAAGAATGTCTATTATTACAATTACTATTCAATATAGTATTAGAAATACTAGAAGTAGCAATAAGAGAAGAAAAAGTAATTGAAGGAATCAGAATTGGAAATGAAGAAGCAAAACTTTCACTCTTTGCAGATAATATGATGGTATATCTAGGAAACCTAAGAAAGTCACCTAAAATAACTCCTTGAAACAATTAACAAATTCAGCAAAGTAGCAGGATATAAAATAAACCCACATAAATCATCAGCATTTCTATATATGGACAACAAAGCCCAAGAAAAAGAGATAGAAAGAGAAATTCCATTTAAAGTTTAACTTTAGTAAACATTACATACTTGAGAATATACCTCCCAAGACAAAACTGGAAACTGTATGAACACAATTCTAAAGCTCTCCTAACTCAAATAAAGTCATATCTAAATAAATGGGAAAATGTCAAATGCTCATGTATGGGTCAAGCTAATAAAAATGACAATTCTATCCAAATTAAACTACTTATTCAGTGCCATACCAATCAAACTACCAAATAACTAATTTTCCAAGCTAGAAAAAATAGTAACAAAATTTATCTGGAACAACAAAAGGTCAAGAATAGCAAGGGAACTGATGAAAATAAATGTAAAGGATAATGGTCTAGCTCTACCAAATCTAAATCTATACTATAAAGCAGCAGTCATCAAAACTGCCTGGTACTGGTTAAGAAATATAGTAATGGATCAGTGGATTCAGATTTTTTTAAAAGAAACTGCAGTAAATGACTACAGTAATTTACTATTTGACAAACGCAAAGACAGCAGCCTCTGGCATAAGAATACACTATTTGACAACAATTGTTCGGAAAACTGGAAAATAGGCAAAAATTAGGCATGGTTTCTCATCTCATACCCTATACTAAAATAAGGTCCAAATGGGTATAGGATTTAGACATAAAGAGCAATAAAAAATATACTATCTATCTTATCTATGGAAAAGAGGGATACAATTTGACCAAACAAGAATTAGAGCATATTATAAACTGCAAAATGAATTATTTTGACTATATTGAATTAAAGATTCTGCACTAATAAAATTATTGCTGGCAAAATTAGAAGAAAACAAGAAATCTGGGAACAATCTTCACAAACAGGAGTTCTGATATAGGTCTCATTTCTAAAATATATAAAGAATTGCATCAAATTTATAAGATTACAAGTCATTCCTCAATTGATAAATGGCCAAAGTATATGAACAGGTAGTTTTCAAATGAATAAATTAAAGCTATATATATATATATATATATATATATATATATATATACATATATATATATATATATATATGAAATCATATGAAAAAATACTCTCAATCACTATTGATTAGACAAATGCAAATTAAAACAACATTGAGGTATCATATCACACCTATTAGATTAGGCCAGATGAGAAAAAGGGAAGAAGAACAATGTTGGAGAGGTTGTGGAAGGATTGGGACATTGATGCATTGCTGGTACAGTTGTGAACGGATCTAACCTTTCTGGAGAGCAATATGGAACTATGCCCAAAGAACAATAAAACTATTAACACCATTTGACCAGCAATTCCAATTCTAAAACTATATCCAGAAGAAATTATGAAAAATGAGAAAGTCCTACATAGTCCAAAATATTCACAGCAGCTCTTTTTTGTAGTTGAAAAGAATTGGAAATTGAAGGGATGCTCATCAATTGGGTGGTGGTTAAACAAGTTATGGTACATGTATATACTATGGAATAGTATTGCTCTATAAGAATCCATAAATGGACACAGTCTAGAGAAGTATGGAATGACTTAAAGTATCTTATGCTAAGTGAAGGGAGTAGAGAAAAGAGAACAATGTATACATCAACATTATGTGATGAACAACCTTGATGGAAGCAGCTCCTCTCAACAGTCCAAAGAGCTAGAATAACTGCATTAGACAATGGTCTATATGATCTCTAACCAGAGGAGGAAAAACAAAACAAAAACAAAACACAAAGAAAAAGAAACAAATCCTTCTGAATCTGATGAACATTTTATAAAAATTATGTCTTTTGTATCTGTTTCCCCTTAATCCTAATTACTCATGCCAAAAATTACAAATTTGTAAATATGTTTAACAAAATATGTATGTAAAATGGTAACCTGCTGAGAGGAGAGAAGTGGGAAGGAAGGGCAGAGGGAAAATTTGTAACTTCGAAATATGCATGTACATATGGATGAAAATAAATAAATAAGACTACATGAAGCAGAAATGTTAATCACTGTCTTTCATTTCATAATGCATAAAATTTAATTAGAAACTAATCTAATTCTAAAAGAATGAGTGGTTAAAGAGCAAATCTCAAACAATAATAATTTCATCAAAAATGACAGCAATGAGACAGGATTTCAAATTTTATGGAATAGGGTGGCTAGGTGGCAAATGGATAGAGCACTGGCCCTGGAGTCAGGAGTACCTGAGTTCAAATCCAGCCTTAGACATTTAATAATTACCTAACTGTGTGGCCTGGGGAAAGCCACTTAACCCTACTGCCTTGCAAAAAACTAAAAACAAACAAATAATAAAAACAAAATTTACAGAATGCAGCCAAAGAAATAATTAGGGGAAATTTTTTAATCTCTAAATTTTTACATAAATAGCATAGGAAACAAGTGACACCTGGATGGTACAATGGAGATGGCACTGACCTTGGAGTCAGGAGGACAGGCATTCGAACCCAATCCCAGACTTGTAATATTTTTCTAACTATGTGACCTTGGGCAAGTCACTTAACTTTGATTAGCTCCGGTCCAGGGCCATCTCCAGTCATCCTGATTTATATCTGGTCACTGGACCCAGATGGCTCTAGAGGGGAAATTGATGCTTATTACTTAGGACAATATCCCATAATGAAAATCCAAATTACTGCAAAGACAATGCCTGGACTGCATAGGCAACATCTTGAAAAGCAATAAAGCAGGAGCAAAACCCAGCCCCAGTATAAAAAGCTTACAACTATACTCCCTATACACCAGGAGCAGAACTTGACTATAAAAATGATCAGAACCAAAAAGAGCACTAACTATAGAAAGCTTCTATTCAGACAACGATGATAAAAATGCCACCTTAGAAGAATAAAGCAGTGACAAATTACCTACAAGGAAAATCACAAACAAATGTATGATACTATTCATTTATGTTGATTTACGACTTAGCAAAACACCCAACTCACTCAAATCCAATTTATGTTCTTGTCATGGTATCAGCTCCCTAATATCATGGTCTTGATTGAGAAGGAAAGACAAACATTATCATCATCATCATATTCACATCAGGAGAAAAGATGGATTTTCAGTGAAATAGAGGACTTCCAAAATTTTCTGATAAAAACACCAGAATTAATCAGAAAATGCAATCTGAAGGGATTGTACATAGAGGATATGACTATAAAAATATATGAAATCATGTGGACTATGAGGGTGGTTACCCAGATTAATTAGACAGAAGGAGAAAGAGTTTTTAGAGACTCTCTATGTGATTTAATCATATTTTGACCTTACTTTACTAGATATTTTAGTTAATGAGGGTTGTAGTATAATAGGGACAGAGGGTGGGAGTGTACTTAGAAGTACTGAACACAAATAGATCAGGAAGTGATATTGTGTTAATCCATACTTTAGTTGAGGGTTATTGTGCTCTGGTTGGAGTATTAAAGGGACAGAGCATCTTCCATATTTTGATTGAGGAGAATTGTAGAGCTATGACTTGAACTATTGATATGGAGGGAAAGAATATACTTAGAGGGACTGGACATGAAAAGATCCTGAAATGATTTTGCCTTGCAAGATGCTTTGGCTATAATTAGAGGGCATGTAGGTATAAATGGTGCAGAAAATGATTTTTCTTTGCATGATGCTTTGATTCATGAGAACTGTGTGTGTCCATGGAAGGTACTTGAAAAGAAGAGACTATATAAGACAATTATAAATTGATGTGATTTATGACTCTTGAAAAGTATAGAAAGGCATGTACTTAGTGACTATAAGGTAAAGCTGCTTAGCATTCAAGACATCAAGCAACCAACCAACCTTTGAGAATGGTACTCCTATTAGGAGAAATAAAATGAAGAAATGCTATCAGTCAATATTTATTAGAGAAAAGCAAATTAAATCAACTCAAGGGAATGACCTTACAACTATCAGATTAGTTAAGATAACAAAAAAGGAAAATGATCAATATTGGAGAGGTTGTGGGAAGACTGGGATATTAATATATTGTTGGTGGATTTCTGACCTAATCCAACCATTCTGGTGGACAATATGGAACTAAGCCCAAAGAGCAATAAAAGTCAATCCTACTCTTTGATACAGCAATACCAATACAAGGCCTATATCCTAAAGAAATCACAAAGAAATGGGAAAAATCTCACATCTTCAAAAATATTTAAAGTGGCTCTTTTCTGTTGTAGCAAAGAACTGGAAATTAAGGGGATGAACATTAATTGGGGAATGACTGAACAGATTACAGTATATGAATGTTATGAAGTACTATTGTTTTATAAGAAGCCATGAATGGTTGGACTTTAGAGAAGCATGCAAAGAATGGCATAAACTGATGCTGAGTGAAGGGAGCCTAACCAAGGGAACATTGTACACATTAACAACATTGTGGGTTGACGAATTATGATGAATGCAGCTCCTCTCAGTAGTTCAGAGGTCTAGAAAATTTTAGGAGGTTTATTATGGACAACAACATTCACATCCAGGAGGAAAAAAGTTTGAATGGATAATTTTTTCACTGTTTTTTAAAATTTCTATTAAGTTTTTTACTTCCTATCCTGTGGTTTTCTTTCTTTTCCCATAGTCCCAATTCATCAAACACAACGGGCTAATATGTAAATACGTCAAAGACAAATGCATATATACACCTTTTACCAGTGTTCACCAATATATAGATATTTGTATGTATACATATATACATATGTGTGTAATGAAAACTGATGAATGTTGAAAAATTTTCATGTAATTGGAAAAATAAAATATCAAAGTGAAAAATAACAAGCTTATCAATGAATCAGACATGCAATCACACACACACACACACAAGTAAGAAAAAACAAAATCCCAAATTAAACATCAAATTGGAAATTCTGAAAGTGAAAGAGTAATAAAATTATAATTTAAATATACAATGAATCAAAGAATCAAAAAATAAAACTTACAACTGGTTTTATAAAAAAATAAAATATTTCTAATATGAAAAGAAATTTTACTATTAGAAGCTATTTTGCCCAATTTTATGCCAATAAATCTGACAGTTTGAATAAAATGGAAGGATATGTACAAAAATGTAAATTTCTGAGAAGAGGAAATAGAAGACTTATACAAACTGTTCTTTTTAAAAAAGGAATCAAATCTTTGAAGAAGAAAAGAAGAAAAAAATTTCTTGTAGCAGATGGGTTTACAAATGAATTCTACCAAACATTTACAAAGCAATTAATTCTGGTATCATATACACTATCTGGAAAAATAGGCAAAGAAGGAATCCTAGAAATTTTTTTATGACCCAAATATTGGTCATATATAACAATGAGTAAAAACAGAAAAATAAATATATAGGCCAATATCTTTAATGAATATTGTTGCAGAAATTTAAATAAAATGTTAGTGAGAAGATTGCAACCAACATATCAGGAAGATCATACAATATGATGGAATTTATACCAGGAATTCTAGGCTGGTTGAACATTAAATAATTGTTTGTAATATCCATATACATGAGCAAAATAACTAAAAACACATGACTACCTCAACAGTTGTGGAGAAAGCTTTTCACAATATATAATGCTTATTTCTATGAAAAACACAATAGGATCCATAAATGGATCTTTCCTTAAAATGAAAAATATTGCCTGTATAAAACAAGAGCAAGCATTATTTGTAATGAGGATAAACTACAAAACCAAGAGTGAAGTAAGTATGTTCACTATCACCACTATTATTCAATATTTTAGTAGAAAAATTGATTAGAGCATTGACAAGAAAAATAAATTGAAGGAGGCTATGAGGAAGTAAAACTATACTTTTTGAATAGAATATGATGGTATACTTTAAGAACCCACAAAAATCAACTAAAAATAATAGTTGAAGCAATGAACAGCTTTAGCAAAGTAGAGGTATAGAAAATAAACTCAAATTACCAACAAAGTCCAGTAGGAAGGGGACTGGTCCTAGTAGTCCTTTTGTATCAAAGACAACCACACAAACCAACCAAGTGATTGGTGACATTAGTTGCACAATTATGTTTATTATAATGATGAGTATGCTGTGCAAGATATCCTTCTCACTCATTTTTACCAAAATTTTCTATCTTATAAATGGTTTTGGTAGGAAAAGTACTATTGGGGATTGTTATGGGAGTCTCTTGACCTTATATTGGTTTTGCTTCCTTCTGTGTCAATAAGGCACCACAACATATTATCAAAAAGGGACAAGCACCAGCATGTGACATTTGACAACAGAACGCGACAATCCAATAAATCCTAACCCGCCCCTTGATGGAAAAATCACCAATAAGGTATGTAGTCTCAGACCTTCCACCTTTGAGTTACCCATTAGTATGACAAAATTGGCAGTAGCTTTCCACTAAGACAATGTCAACTTGCCATTCATAGGATTATACTGATCTGTTCTAAGTACACTCCTTTGAACTCCATATAGAGAGAGTGCCAGGAGGGGGAGCTGCAGCTCCTCATCTAGTCACAGAGCAGCACCCCACTATGGGGTGATATTGGAAAATAAATTAATTAATTTTGATTAGAGTTAATTAGCAAGTTTCTTTTTTCCTCACCAAAAAAAAACTACTATTGCCTAGATAAGAAAGAAGAAAATGGGGGAGGGGGAGGGAATCATAGCAATTTTCTCTAATAAACTCATTTTTCTCAAATATATAGGGATCTGAATCAAATCTATCAAAGGATAATAATTAGTTTTTAGAAGAAGCAATCAAAGCTATCTATACCATATAAAAATGCTTAAAAATACTATTGACAGGAGGGATGTAAATTACAATAACCTCACCACTATCAGATCAATTACCATGGTAGAAACGAAAATTGATAAATGCTGAAGGGATGTGGGAAAAAATGGGACACTAATAAACTCTTGGTGTGAGGTAATCCAATTAATCTGGAGAGGGATTTGGATCTATGTTCAAAGGGCTATAAATACCACATGTGCTTTGATCCAGCAATAGAACTAATAGATCTGTATTGCAAAGAAATCAAGTAAAAGGAAAAAGGGGCATTTTTTGTTCTAATAATATTCATGGCAACTCTTTATGTGCTGTGGAGCTGGAAATCAAGGATGAAATCAATCATTTGGGGAATGATTTCAAAAGTTCTCAAATGAGATTGTGACTGAATACTATTGAATACTATTTTACATGTAAGAAATGTTGAGGAAGAAGATTTTAGAAAAACCTCAAAGTGAGGTGAACATGAACCAGAACATTGTATGTTATTATAGTAATAGTACAATGATGAACAACATTGAAAGATTTAGCTGCTTTGATCAAGATAATGATTTAAGAGAATTACAAAGAACTTGTAATGAAAAATGTAAGCTACCTGCAGGGAGACATTTGGGGAAGACTGAGGTATTTTTTACTTTGTTTTTCTTGCTCTTTTGCCACTTGTTAATTTTTTAAAATCATAAATTTATATAAAATTGAAAATTACTTTGCAAAATCAATTTTCTCCCAGTATATCAAAGTTACATTAAGTTGTATTCAAAAACATTTCTATTTATTCTTTCATTTTTAAAAGTAATTGTATAAAGTATTTATTAACATATTAAAACCCCAACTACTAGAAATAGGCCTGGTTAGTAGTAACTGTTAAATTTTTCTTCATTGCTCAAAATCAGTGCTAACATATTGAAGTACAACAGTTAAGGTGTCATGTTTCTTTTCAAGAAGAGGAAGCAAGTTGTCACAGTGGATAGAGCATTCATTTTACCTGGTGTCATGGAGAACAGAGTATAAAACATAACCTCAGACACTTATTAGCTGCATAACCAAGAACAAGTCACTTAACTTCTATCTCTCAGTTCTCTCACACATTAAAAAAAAGGATAAAAATATTACTTACCTCAAAGGGTTGCTGTGAGGAGAAAATAATTTTTATAAAATTCTTTACAAACCTCAAAATGCTATGTTTGTTTATATATGTATAGACATACATATGTATATATGTATGTACATATGCAATCACTAATAATTATTACCTATTACTAAAGGAGGGGGGGAGGCATTCAGAAAAATCAAAGAAAAGAAATAGTGAACTATCCCTTTTTTATTCAAAGGATCCAAGATTTATTTTTCAATAGAATTAAATTATCTCTAAGTATCATATTAAATAAGAGATACTTTTTATATAGTATAACTGGCAAATTTCTCTCATTAACCTACTGAAATTAACTTAAATGATTTGAGTTTCTACAACAACCCATCTAGAAGAAATGGCCAATAATGCTGAATCCTTGATGAAATATCACATGAAGTAATGGCTAATTTGAAAATAAAGTTTTGAAAAGTCTGACACTTCCTGTGTATTTAAAAAAATACATTCTGATGAGAATTGGAAAATTTCAGCTTGTCAACCAGATATCTGAGTCATTTTAATATATCCAAATAAACAGATGTTTGGAGAAATCATGTAGACACAATATGCAATTGGCGGACTAAATCATTCCATTTTCTTTCAGATGGTTGTCATTGTGTGGGCAGTCCAAATCTTCAACAGTTTTTCTAATGAGTTGCCTTTCAAAAGAAAAGAAAGTAAACTTTGTTGAATAAAAGCCATTTTTTGAAATCTGGAGGGCCAGTCAGGAATCTTCACATGCCAAAAGTGGGTTGTTTTGATTTTTGCTTGAGCTAAATGAGTAAGAGGCTGATGCAGAACAATCCATTATCATACTCTGTCTATTTATATGCCTGTACAGATCTTGGCAGAATGGGAGTTTGAGAGAGTTACTGTACAGTAATTCTAAGAACTCAGATCTAATCATATTGGTTCCTACTCAAAAGTTATTTCTAGCCTAACCTTTCCAAATGTCCTCCATCTTCCCATGCTAGCATTAATGCTTAATATAAAAAGTACCACATCTACAAGACTATCTCTCCATTTTCTCACCCATGTCAGACACAAGAAGAAAGTCAACAGTCCAAATACAGATATTTGACGAAGAATATTTTAAGGTGCTTAAAATCTACAATAGATTTCCATTGAGGAAGTAAAGCATCTTTTCTCAGAAGCCTGTAATACCAAAATATACTCATCTTCTTCTGATAATTAAACATTACTTAAAATAAAAGATGAATGAGATAAAGCTCTTAATTCCCTTTTGCAATTCTCTGATTCTTATGTGAAATCAAATTATTTAGACTGGAGGAATGGGGCAGGATGCTACTATGGTGTTTTTCTTCTAGGAAACACTGGAAAGCCATTTAAGCTGACATTTTATAGACAGATTGGAGAATTAGGAAGGCAAAGAGGTTATGAATCAAATTTGCTTTGGATAGATTGGTGTCTATTCATCTGCTAAGCTGTCACCTCACTAGAAATTTTCTTTTATCAGTTTTCACTAATGCTTATGTGGCCTTTATAGACATTGACCCAGAAATAGGAGTCTTGAATTCTCTTTACAGGTATATCAACTCCCTTAAGAATGTGTCCTTAAAAATGTCACTTGACCCATAAAATGGAAACTGATTGCAAAATAGATTAGAAATCACAATCTGACAATGTTATTTTAAATAAACATCTAAAAATGAGAAATATAGAGTTCTAAAGAAGGGCAGTATAATTTACTAAGATTCAGCTGAAATAAAAATAATCATGATGTGAAATTTAGTATTAAAATAGAGTTAATTAAAAATATAAACTATGAAATTATATTAAAATAATAAGCACCATAGAAATTCAAGCTATTTCAATACTCAGTCAATGCTATGGCAATGGAATTTTCAAAGGAAAAGTTAAATTAATGATTTATTCTATAAATATAAATATAATATATTCTATAAATATATATAATATAAAAGTAATAAAGTGGGAGACTAATTTTCTCCTTTCAGAAATAGATAATTAAACAAAAAATGAGAAAGTAAGGAAGTTAATAGAATCTTTGATGAGATAGAAATGATAGATATCTAGAAGGAGCAGAATGGGGTTAGAGAGTAATATACCTTTTCTTAGTGGTACATGGTTATCCTTACAAAAATTGACCATATATAAGGGCATAAAAACAAAAAAATGGGAGAAATATTTTATGGACAGCTTATGAAAAAATTTTATGGAAAACTCCATTATATATCTCAAATATATAAAGAAATTTGTCAATTATAAAAAATATGAGTCATTGTACAATTGTTAAATGGTCAAAGACTATAAGTTAGAAGTTTTCTGATGAAGAAATAAGATCTATATAAAGTCAAATAAAAATGCTCTAAATCAGTACTTAATAGAAAATATGCAAATTAAAACAACTACGAGATATCATCTTTTACCTATCAATTGGGGAAAGTGAGAAGTGTTTGAGTTGATAAGGGAAAAAATGGGACACTAATTCACTGTTGTTGGAACTGTGAACAATTCAACCATTTTGAAAAGAAATATTGAATTGAACCCAAGTTATAAAATTGGGTATACCTATTGATCCACCAACACCACTATTAGGTCTATTTTCTTAAAGCACTTAGAGGGAAAAAAAGACGTTCTAAAATATTTATAGCAGTTCTCCTTGTGGTGACAAAGAACTAGAAATTGAGGGAATGAAATAACTAATTATTTCTATAATTTGTTGTTTGATCCACTCATTTGTTAAAATCAGGTTATTTATTTTACAATTAATTTTGGTTCTACATCTCCCTGGCCCAATATTGCATATGATTTTTATTGCATTGTGATCTGAGAAAGGTGTATTCACTATTTCTGCCTTTCTGCACTTGATCATTATGTTTTTATGCTGTAGTATATGGTCAATTTTTGTGTGCCATGTACTGCAGGAAAAAAGTATATTCCTTTCAATGCCCATTTAGTTTCCTCTATAGCCTATCATATCTAGGTATTCTATCAATCTGTTATCTCTTTAACTTCCTTCTTATTTATTGTATGAGTAGATCCATCTAAATGTGAGAGTGGGAGGTTAAGGTCTCCCACTAGTAGAGTTTTATTATCTCTGTCTTCCTGTAGGTCTTTCAACTTCTTCTCTAAGAATTTGGATGTTATCCTATTGGGTGCATACATATTTAGTACTGAAATGACTTTATTTTCTATGCTACCTTTTAGGAGGATATAGTTTCCTTCCCTATCTCTTTTAAAGTGATCTTTTTCGGCAGCTGCTTTGTCTGAGATAAGGATTGCAACCCTTGATTTTTTTTTTTACTTCAGCTGAAGCAAAATATATTTTGCTCCAATCTTTTCCTTTTACTATATATGTATCTGCTTCAAATTAGTTTCTTGTAAGCAGCAAATCGTAGGATTCTGGCTTTTAATCCACTCTGCTATTCACTTACGTTTTAAGGGAGAATTCATTCCATTCACATTCAAAGTTAAAATTACTAATTCTTTATTGCCCTCCTGCTATCTTCTCTCAGTTTGTCTTTTCCCCTTTTTTCACTTTATCCATATTCCCCAGTATTTTGCTTCTGAATATCGCCCCTTTCAGTGCCCTCCTATATCAAAACCCCTCCCCTTTCTTTCTCCTTTCCCATTTCTCCTTCTTTCCCTTCTTTCTGTTAATTCCCCTTTTTTCTCCTTCTCCCTGTTCCCCCTCCGCTTTTCCCTTTATAGTACTTAAAAGGTAAAATAAGCTTCTTAACTTAACTAAGTGTGTGCATCAGTTAACTTTAAGCCAAGACTGATGAGAGGAAGATTCAAGTGCTTCTCACCTCCTCCCTTCTTCCCCTCTATTACAATAGGTCTTTTGTGCCTCTAAATGTAATGTGATTTACCCCATACATTCTCCTCCAGCCTACTGTCTCCTTATTGCCCCGCTTCTTAAGGAGGTATTGTTTTGAAATCATTCCGTCTGAGTCACAGAAAAGTCATGAGTATCCATCAAGTCTGGCTAAGTATAATCTCTCTAATAGAGTAACAACTCTTGAGAGTTATTAGAGTCTTTTTCCCAGGTAGAGATATAGCCAGTTTCATCTTATTGGAAAACAGTCTCATGGAAAAGTCATGAGTGTCCATCCCTTCTGGCTAAGTATATTCTCTCTAATAGAATTTCAATTTTCAATAGTGATAAGAATCTTTTTTTCCTAGGTGGGTATATAGCCAGTTTCATCTTATTGGATAGCAGTTTTTTTTCCTTCACCCTTTTTTAAACCCCTTTTAAAAACTTTTTATGCATCTCTTGAGCCTTCTGTTTGATGTGCAAGTTTTCTATTTAGCTCTGGTATTTTCATCAGGAAGAGTTGGAAGTCTCCCATTTCATTAAATGTCCATCTTTTCCCCTGGAAGAGAAGGCTCAACTTTGCTGGGTAGTGGATTCTTGGCTACATTCCAAGTTCCCTTGATCTTTGGAGTATTTCATTCCAGACCCTTTGATCCCTTAATGTTGATGCACCCAGGTCCTGTGTAATCCTTACTGTGGCTCCTTGGTATCTAAATTATTTCTTTCTGGCTCCTTGCAGGATTTTATCTTTGATCTATTAGTTCTGGAATGTGGCCACATCATTCCTTGGTGTTTTCATTTTAGGATGTCTTTCAAGAGAGGAATGATGCATTCTTTCAATAAGTATTTTGCTCTCTGAGTCCATGCTATCAGGGCAGTTTTCCATCACTAAATCCTGCAATGTTAAGTCCATGCTTTTTTTTTCCCTCTTCAACGTTTTCAGGAAGACCAATCATTCTCAGGTTGTCCCTTCTTTATCTATTCTTGAGGTCAAAGGTTTGCTGATGAGGTATTTTACATTTTGTTCCATTTTTTTTTACTTTTTGGTTTTTTATTAACAGTCTCTTGCTGTCTCATGAAGTCATTAGTTTCCATAGACTCCATTCTTTATTTGAGAAGAATTTTATTCATTTACCTTTTGCAACTCCTTTTCCAATTTGTCAATTCTATTTTTATAAGAGTTTTCCATTTGATCATTTGAGATCTTAAGGTAATTATTTTCTTTTTTGCATTTGCTCAATTGAGGATCTGAGAAAATTATTCTCATTTTGTATTTGCCAAGTATTTGTTTTCTTATTGTGAGATATTCATTTTCTCTTGCAACATGTTAATTTTTCTTTTGAGTTTCTTTTCACAATTTTTCCAGTTGATTTTTAAACTCCTTGATTTCTTCAAGGAAGTCTTTCTGTGCTGGAGACCAGATCATATTCCTCTCAGAGCTTCTAGGTCTCTCTGAGTTAGGGTCTTTTCCTTCTAGAAATTTTTCTATGAACCATCCTTTTTGTTAGCCTTTCTTGATTTTCTTAAGACCTTGTGTTAGAGAGTGGCTGATTTACAAAATTTTGGTGTTGGGATCCCTAGGGGCCTTACTCACTGGGTTTAATAACTACACATGGGCCAGCCTGTAGGGGGCACTGGTTACTTTTTCTGGAGTGTCTGTGACCTTGATTTGCAGCCCTCTCCATTGGCCTGGAGAGGGTGGTTAAAGCTGTTGAATACTTTTACCTTTGAACAATGGTGGGCTTTGCACTAGAGCAAGGCAATTGTTCTCCCTATTCATAGCTGAGGAAGTTCTGCTGCTCACACCTGAGTCTGGGGTGTAGATGGGCTGTAATTATGCTTGTTCTGGTAAGAGGTTTCAGCTGAAATGAAGGTATGGACTCTGAGGTCCTCCAGCTCAGAGGAGCCCAGGGATCAATGTCTGCATCTCTCCAACACTGGAACTCACCCTCCAGCCCTGTTGACAAGCTTCAGACCATCAGTGGCACCACTAATTCCTCTCCATCCCAGTTGGTCCCCGCCCCATGGCAAATCAGGTCAATACCGTTCCTCGATTCTCAGGCTCTCACCCTGTCCTGTGCTCCAGGCAGAGTTCACCCTCTGTACTCAGGTTCAATCCTCGATCTTGGAAGACAAACCTTGAAGTAGATGTTCTTCTCCTAGTTTCTTTTCCTGGGTTTTGTCAGTTGAATTTTGATTAAGAGTCTTGTTTCATATTATTTATGCGGGAAGAGCAGGAGACTTTAATACAGTGCGTATCTTTTCTCCTCCATCATTTTTGATTAGAGAAATGTAAATTAAAACAACTTGATGTACCACACCTAAGTAAGATTGGCCAATATGACTAAAAACAAAAATGATAAATGTTGGAAAGGCTGTGGGAAAACTGGGAAAACTATTGCATTGTTAATGCAGTTGTGAAATGATCCAACCAATCTGGAGAACAATATAGAACCCAAAGGATAATAAAACTGTGCATACCCGTTGATCCAGTAATATTAAAATATTGGGATACGAGGTCTGTATCCTGAAGAGATCATGAAAAAAGTACAAAAAACCGCCCTCACATAATACAAATATATATATAGAAATTAGAAATTTAGGGGATGCCCATCAATTGGACAATGACTGAACAAATTGTGGTCTATGGATGTGATGGAACACTACTGTTCCAGAAGAAATCATGAGATGGGACTTCAGAATAGCCTGGAAAGATATGCATGAACTGATACTGTGTGAAGTGAGTAGTTGTAACAGAATATTATACTCACTAACAGAAATATTGGGTAATGATCAACTATGATGGATTTATTCATTTCAGCAGCATAACTTATTTAGTTGGTTAGTTTTTTACAAGGCAGTGGGGTTAAGTGAGTTGCCCAAGGTCACACAGTTGGTAATTATTTTGTGTCTGAGACCAGGTTTGAACACAGTTCCTCCTGACTCCAGGGCAGGGACTCTATCCACTGGACCACCTAGCTGCCTGTCAGAAAGATAATAATCAAAGAAAATTTTAAAATACTTATGGAAAACAGCCTCCATATCCAGAGAAGGTATTGTGGAGATCATTAAATGCAGACCAAAGCTTAACATCTTCAATTTTTTAAAAGTTTTCTTAGATATTATCCTTTTTTATTCTCTAATGTTTTTCCCATTTTGATTTGATTCTTCTTTCACATCAACATAATTGATATGGACCTTTGTTTAACATAGTTATACAGATATATAGCTTGTATTAAATATTTGCTGTCGGGGGAAGGAGGAGAGACAGAGAAAAATGAAAAAGTAAAAAACTTGCAGAAAATGATTGTTAAGAACTACTGTTGAAAGTAGTTGGAAAAATAAATAAATAAATCAAATATTATTTTATATGGTCCTACAAAAAATACCTCACACCATTTATGATCTTGGAAAAAAAGCAAATCTAATTTTTTTAAAATTACAGACATTTCAAGAACTATGAACCTTTATTCCAATTTTCCAAATGGAGTGCATTTTCAGAAAGAGCTGTAAAGTTTAAAATTAAATTTAATGAAAGCTCTATAGTGTTTTTTTTAAACTATAAAACAACCATTACCTAATTTGCTTAAAGAAGCAGTTTAGAAAATGGAATTTTTTGTTTTGGTTTGAATTTTTTCCTTTTTAGAGAATGATAAACCATGATAGTACTCAATTAGAGCTGTACTAACTCTGAACCTGAAGCCATCACAGCACCTTATGTAGAATAGCAAGTAGTGGGCAACTTAAACAACTGCAAATTTGAAAGTAGGAAACCAGAGTAGGGTTTTTTCAGGATTTGAACCATTAAACCTCCATTAGAAGAAAAGCAGCTTTCAAGAAAATGGCCAACAATAGAAATTAGCTGACAAGAATGCAGCTACAAAGAAAGTGATAGTCTCAACAAAAGGAATCTACTGTAGAATAGTCAAATAACTTGCCAAAAATCATTAAGACAGTGAGTAACAAAACCAGGCCTTGAACATAAGCCTTGAAAACCAAATCTAATGCATTTTTCATTATGCTGAAAATCAATTAGTAATAAGAATTTTTCTATCACTATATATATTATCCCAGGTTATAAAGTATAAAAATAATATATCCCTGACCTGAAAGGAACCCATAAAAGCTGATGAAATACAAAACACACAATTAAACAAACTATTGAACACGGTATTATTTTGCATCTACATAAGCATCATATTCTTTATTCTTTTATAATATTAACATCTATCTCATAAAACCCTACTCAAACTTTCTATAATCCTAAGATTTACCTATTGATTACAAGAGTGAAAATAAAGAACATAATTCATATCAAATGCCAAGAAAAGCTCCTGGATTGCT
Organism: Macrotis lagotis; assembly: GCF_037893015.1. Classification (NCBI taxonomy): domain Eukaryota; kingdom Metazoa; phylum Chordata; class Mammalia; order Peramelemorphia; family Peramelidae; genus Macrotis; species Macrotis lagotis. The sequence continues at coordinate 75,200,679 of NC_133660.1, forward strand.
ACTTTTTTCCCATTAGCTAAAAATTGTTATTGGTAAGAAAATATTATTTTGAACATATAAGAGATGAAACTAATATCATTTTCAGTGTTAATCATAATTTCAAGCTACCAGTGCGATATTTCTCCATATTTTATAACTACTCTGACAATTTCATCTGAACTTGCTTTTGGTTGTTTGTTTTTGTTTATAGATTGTATAAAGAAAATCAACTCTTGTCTTTGTGTAAAAAATACCATTTCAACTTAAAGAATTAAAAATATAGATCCCACAGTACTTGAAAATATTGAATAGTTGCCAGGAGATATAGATAAAATGATGAACATTTTGTTGCATCTATTAATATATTTATAAAATACTATGTGTGAATAGCTGCACAAAATTACTGAATCTTGCAACAGTGCACCCTCCTCACCCTGGAATCATAGCCCAACTTTAAAGCAGAGTGAAAAGTCAAGTAACAGGTTGGGAAAATAAGCAAGCAATAGAAAAACTTTCTGACCACAGAAAATTATATTGTGACAAGGAATGTCAAAACACATACTCAGAATAAGTACACAAAGTCAAAGTTTCTACATTCAAAGTCTCCAAGAAAAAATATGAATTGGTTCAAGGACAGGAACAGCTCAAAAGGATTTTGAAAATCAAGTAAGAAAGGTATGTGAAAAATTAGGGAGAGAAGGAGCTACAAAAATAAGGAAGAAAATAATAACAAAAAGACTTGGCCAAATGGAAAAAAAGGAACAAAAACCGAATAAGAAGAATGTCTTGAAAAGCAGAATTGGTTAAATGGCTAAAGAGACACAAATATTTATTGAAGGGGAAAAATCCTTATAAAGCAGAATTGAATAAATGGAAAAAAGATATAAAAGTTCACTGAAGAAAATAATTCTTTCAGAATTAGAATTGAACAAATGGAAGTTAATGACTTCATGAGAAATCAAGAAAGAATAAAACATAAACTAAAAGAATGAAAAAAAAAGAAGAAAATGTAAAATATTTTACTGGAGAAAGAATTGCCCTGGAAAACAGTTACAGGATAGATAATTTTGAATTTGTACTACCTCTTTGAAAGAGTCTAGATATCAACTATCAAGAAATTATTAAGGAAAACTGCCCTGATAATCTAGAGTCAGAGAGTAAAATTAAAATCTGAAATGGAAATGAAAGATTACACCTATCACATGCTGAAAAAGGTCCAAAGTGAAAACTCTCAGGAATGTTATAGCCAAATTCAAGAGCTCCCCAGTCAAAAAAAATATAATAAGCAGCCATAAAGAAGCAATTCCATTAACATGGAGCCACAGTCAGGATTTAGCATAAGACTTAGCAGTTTCAAATTCAAAAGTCGGAGGGCTTGAAATATAATATTTGGGACAGCAAAGGAACTAGTATTACAACCAAGAATTACCTATCCAACCAAACTGAATATAAGCACTCAGGGGAAAAATAAACATTCAATGAAATGGAGGAGTTCGAAATATTCTTAATGAAAGGACCAGATCTTAAAAAAATTTTGAATTGAATAGCTTCATTTCTAGCCACACCAGATCTCAAACTATTTCATAAAGCAGCTGTCATCAAAATTATTTGATATTAGCTAAGAAACAGAGTGATAGATCAGTGGAATAGTTTCCACACAAAGGAAACAGTATTAAATTATTATAGCAACCTTCTGTTTGATAAACCCAAAGACACTATTTTGGAGCTATGAATTCACTGTTTGACAAACATTCCTAGGAAAATTAGAAAACATTGTAGCAGAAACTAGTATAGACCAATTTCTTGCACCTTATACCAAAATAATGTCAAAATGGGTATATGATTTAGACATAAAAGTTGGGAATTTAGATCTGGTATGAGTAGAAGATTAAAAAAGTTACCCATCCCCAGAAAATATTTGATGATGTCTGAATACAGGTTTAAGCACACATATTATATTTACTTAACATCATTTTTTCTTGAGGTGTTTTGCTTTATTTGTCTGTTTTCTTTTACAATGTAACTTCTATAGAAATGTTTTCATGACTACATATATACATACAAGCAAATGTATCCACATATCCATACATGCACACACACCTACACAGTGCACATACAAATGCACATAAACACATACATGTGCACACACATGTGTGCATGCATGTGCAATACATGCCCACGTGCACTCACACCTATGTGTGCATGTATGTGCCACAAGTGCACACACACGTGTGTGTATGTGCATGTGCATGTACATATACGTGTACATATACATGAACTATATTAAATTGGTAGTCTTCTCAATGAGGGGACCTGGGAAAGAAGAAAGAGAGAGCATTTAGAATTCAAAGTTGTAAAAATTTGAAATACAAAAAAATGTGCTTTTGTTTTGCTTTTCTGATGTATGTTTTCTTTTACAACATGACTATTTTAGAAATGTTTGCATTAGAGAAAGGATGACAGCAAAGGAAATTGATAAAGTTTAGATGGGAAATGGGAAAACTGGAACAGTACTTCATAACTGATGGAATTGTGAACTGATTCAAATATTCTGTAGGACAATTTGGAACTATGCCCAAAGGCTTAGTAGTTATGCCTTTCATATCCTTAGCTTTACCATCTATAGAATAGGGAAAATGATATTCACTACTACTTTTCTAAAATTATTGTTTTACAGAAAAGTTCTTTGAAAATTACTAGTTTCTAGATACATGTGAGTTAATATGGGAACAAAATCATGCAACATATTTCACTAAATGAAAGAGAATAAATGAAATGAGTTTGATGTCTTCTTTGAGACTGATACTGAGAGGGCAGCCATGTGACTTAGTGGATAGAACACTGGACCTGTAGTAAGGAGGACCTAAGGTCAAATCCAGTCTCAGACACTTTATAAATACCTAGCTGTGTGAGCTTGGGCAAGTCACTTAAACTTACTGCCTTGCAAAAACAAACCAAAAGATTGATATTGAAGGGAATAGGAATAATGTTGTAGCTCAAGAGGATGGCATTATGCAATAGCTAAGTTTCCTGAGATCAGAGTCCCTGATTGTGTTTATATGCAGAGAAGATGATTTAAGTTCAACATTGTTTTCTTTTCCTGATAATGTTCTTTCCTGACTTTTTTTTGGGGGGGGTTCTAGTTTGTCTTTCTTTGCTTAACAATATCCATATCCTATACCCATATATGGTATACCTCAAAGCTCTTAAGACTTTTTTTCTCTTTTCTTTAAGTTCAAGTATTGACTTCATGTAAATAATTCATACATATATATATATATATATGTATATGTATATATGTGTGTGTGTATGTCTGTCTCTGTGTGTATTTTCCCATTCTTGGAAGTATAGCTATTGAATAAATTTTTACCATATTATCCATATTCCTTTTAATATCAATCTTAAGTCAACATTTTTTTATTTAGTCCCTAATACTCACTATTCAATTCTTTGCAGTAGATTGCATTATTCTCTATTATAATAACCAATATTTGTCTAATGATTTTCAATGCACATGCAAATATAATATATAACTATAATATATAATTATATAAATATACACAACTCACACATTTATTTGGATGTATCTATTCTAACTTTTGTCTTTGTATGTATAAAGCCTAGAAGAGAAAACTGCTTGTTGATTCATTTAAACACAAGAGAAAAGTAGTCATTGATTGATTTTAGTCTAGCAGGACAAAAGAAGGAAATGAATCAGATTCATAGCTATTGAGGTTAAATTTTTGGCAGAAAGAGAACTGCATACTCCTTAGAGAAAGGAAGGAATGAGGAGCAGAGAACAGGTAAAACCAAGAGGGATTTTGAGGTGAAGAAAGGTGAAGAAGTTCCCAATAGATGAAATTCACCCTGAAAAATTAGATTATAAGAACAAAGAGGATGGGGTTTTGAAAGGGATGCTTGAAGAGAAGGATATGGTGAAGAATTGTTAACTGATATCAAAAGCATCTGTACACATTTGCGGAGGATGAATGCTAGCAGACTACTCTGTCATCATAATGATCAATGTCATTGTAATTAATAACTGCTACTGAGTTGAATAAAAGTGTGTTGAGGAGAAAAAAAACCTAAATGACGTGAAAGACTATCACTGTTGAGACAATGATAAACAAAACAATGTAGCTATTTATTGACAGCTAGTGGGAACATCATTTGGCATGCTATAATTATACACCCCATACACCCCATGGGAACAAAGCCATTTATGAAGCATGAGCATTAAAGTAACAGAACCACAGAAGTGACAGAGTCATGGTGTTAAGTTGCTGCCCTATCACACAATATTTCCCTAGAAAGACAAAACTAGTTTGTTTTAATAAGACCCAGCTAAGTAGTCAGAAAGAAACAATGGAGAGGGAATGAGCAGGAGAGGGGCTTGTCATAAAAAGCAACCTTTCTGTAATGTGATAGAAATTCATGTAATTCTACTTGTCTCCTGTTTTCCATCTTTTAGCCCTTCTAATCTTCAGTTAGATTTTGACTGCTTCTTTTAATTACTTATCACTTAGATTTTGCTCAGGCATTTGGCTTCCACGTCTGAGTGTTCCTTTGGTTTTGAAATTTCATGGTTCATTCCCCTATCAGTGTGTGTTGTGTCACTTCTAGCTGTCTAATGATGGACTTAGCCCCTCTCAAAACCCAGATAATAATAGCACCTGTTCTCAGGATTATTTGATAACCAGATGGGATAATTTATGTAAACCTTAAAACACTTAAGAGTGCCAGTTATTTCTTCTACCATCAAGACAGTAGGTCCTAACATTACGGCCATTCCAAATGCCAAGAAATGACAGCCATTTACTTACCACCTGGTAGAGCAGAGGGATTTAAATAGATAGCTCCTACAAAACAGTAGTTATAATTACTACCACATGATCTGGGTTGAAAATGTGTGATGTCAAGTAACACAATTGTCAGCCACATTTTTTATACTCAGCAATGAACCCTGTCATCACTGACACCGTCAAATAAAAGGGGACATACACACATTGTCACATTTCATAAACACAACTTAGAATATATCCAGTATTAAAAAAAATAGATTATTTTTGATGGGATGACAGAGAAATCATTAACACCCCTCCCCCCCTCCACATAGGAAACAGTATTTTAGCTTTAAATTGAATGGTTAGGACTGGAGAGCTTCTGAGATCAGTTATAAGTCTTATGATCCTATAAGGTTATATGCAATATACTTATAAAGCCAACTCTGGGATTTCTTTGCAGTTGGATTATCCTTTAGGCCTCTGTAATAACTAGATTATCCATTGTCCTTAATCCAAGGATTATTTTCAAAGGGATAATATTTTGGGTTAGCCTGTTAGGGAGCTTTTATCTGAACCTAACTACCAAGTCTTGATCGGACCAGATAATTATACTTCCATGAACAATTTTCATCTTCTTTTCTAATATATACATGTGTGTGTGCGTGTGTGTGGTTATATATTTTAAATTCTATTGTATTCATATATATGGAAATGCCTGTTCTATTTGTTTGTAAAGTTTTAGCATATTAATAAAAAACAATGATGATAATAATAGCAAACATTTTTTAAATGACAACCTATTTGAGGCTAATTTGAATATTTTTTAGAGCCAGAGAGGCTCAAATTTCTCATACTTTCAATGCACATTTCACTAAATGTTAAAAAGCAAACAAACAACTTCTACTGTTTACTAAATAGGTGACCCTGGGTAAGTCATTCTTCTCTCAAACTGAATTGGTGACCTGATTAACTACAATTTCAAAACTACAACTTTGAAATCAGATGGTTTTGGGCATAGCAGCCCCAGTTACAATGCTACATTTGCTGATAAAAATGTTCATTTCCCCCTCCAGTTTTCTACCTTAATGTTTTCTCTCTTTTGACTTCTGACCTTCGTCTTCCCTCCTAAGTGTCTCCTATTAAAGACACTAGAAAAGAATGTAGTCATAGAAACATATTATAGAGGATTATTCCCATTGCTGGTACTAATTTTGAAGAAGAGACTCTCTGATAAGCTCATGATCTTTTTGAAGGCCAAAGATAATTTTTAAAGATATAATAAACATGTTACAAAATGAATATAAAATATCTTTCTAAGACAAAGCAATTGTATATCATGATTCATAAATTAGGAATGGGTCAGCAGAATAACACAGATGAGATCATTTCAGAAGTACCAGCTTCTTACATGCCATTATCTGTTCGTGTATGTACTGATAGTTTTAAATATTCGATAAACATAAATAATATATTAACTTGTCTAGAACACACAGGTGATAAATACCATTATACCTATTTGATACATGATGAGAAGAAAGAAATGATTAGTGTAATCTGTGTAATATCTGTGTAAATAATGTAAATATGATCAGTATAACAAAAGCAGGAATAGCTTTCATGTTTAAAGAGATACCATATAGCACTCCAACCTCTGGACCTCACAAGTTGCCTTTTAAAACTTCCTCTGCTATAGAACAGAAATAGAAGCAGAGATAACTTAGTCACTTGTTTGCTGAGATTATAGAAAATACAGGATACTAGAAGGCAAGAAACTTGTGTTCTACTTCCCTAAACCTTCTCCAAAAGTTTGATTGAAATTGTAACTGTACAAAACTGCTATATGATTAGAGAACATAGAGATAGTATAACATGGCTGGAAGAATCATAGTTTTGTATTCATACATCACAGTTATGTTTCAATTCTCAGATTTGTAGCACTGGGAAAGTCATCTAACTTCTCTATAAAATGAATGATATGCAAAATCTAACTAATGGACTGGGCAGGAAGAACAAACAAACAAAAAATAAATAAATAATTTCATTAATAAATAAAGGTTAAGAGTTTTATCGTGGATGAATGTTTTATTATTAATGATAAAAGAAAGTGTTACTATGTCAAGAGGGGTTCTTGGATTTGAAAAATAAAATAGAATGTGTCTGAGTCCTGCTATTGTCACATAATAACTAGCTAGATGATTTTTGGGAAAATCAGTATAAAAGAATTTGTTAAGTGCTTGCTATATAATTGGAGAGCTGTTGAGATAGAATCACTGTTCCTAAGACTATTACTTGGTAAAAACTTTTCAGGAAAATATTTTTGAATTGTGTGAAAACATTAATATATTTTATATACATGCATATTGATATAAACATGTACAATTATATGTATTTATGTATATATATATATATAAAGGCTAATACCAAATAGATCACAGTCAGAAAGTTTGCTGTTGCATCAAATTGTGGACAGTTAACAAATATTGAAGTGCTTACTGTGTGTACTGTTCTAAGAGATACACAGGAAAGCAAAGCAGTGAAGTTAAGTGACTTGCCTAAGGTCACACACCTAGGTAATTATTGAAGTGTTTGAGGTCAGTTTTGAAATCAGGGCCTTCTGACTTCAGGGCCAGTGCTCTATCCACTGTACCTCTTAGCTGCCCTTCCATTTCCTTCTCCAAGTAATTTTCTAGAAAGAACTGAGGTAAATAAAGTTAAGTGACTCCTGGTCCAATGTTCTATCTATTGAGTCATCCTGCTACCCACAAAAAGAAGCTCAACTTCCATTAAATGCAAATGTTTCATATGACTCAACATACTGTTTGCTCTAATATCTTTTCATGGCACCTTATCAACAATATTCACATACACACAGTTCATTTGTTATAGTTTTATTTTTCAGGATGAAATCCCCCTGATTTATATGGTATTAAACCCATTATACAGATTTCTATAGAAACTATGTTTGGTCTACTGATTCCGCTTATTCAGGAGGCTTTTCCTCTCTTTTCTCCACTATCCCCCTCAATGCCACAGGTCCCTTTAGGAGAGACACAAGGGAAATGTTACATTTATGAGTAGAAATAGGCATGAGGTAAGCAGTTTTCATAAATTGTTTCTCTTCTAAAAATTTTACAAGTTGGTGGGATGAAATGGAAAATAAAAAAAATAACTATGAGGTTAAAAATATAAATGTCATGAACATGTTTATTTGCTTTGGGTGTGAAATATTCATTTACTACAAAGCACATACATAATTATTACATATAACGCATAAATTGAGAAATTTATGTACCTGCTTAAATTATGACAGAAGAAATTGCTAGTGGGAAGTGATGACTACTACTATGTAGGAAAACTAGAGTGGAAATGCATATTAATATTTAATGTATAACTCTAGCCATTTACATAATTTTCTTATGTTTGTTCTAATGAAGTGAATGCAATCTTGCTTCCATCTGTCATTCACTTACCATTTCAAAACCCAATGGAACTATAGTCCTCCATGATTATAATATTCCACTTGATAGATTTAATGGCTAAATTGAAGAATCAATATAGAAATTTCAAGTTTTATTTTAAAGTTTAGATATAATTGATAATTTAGATAAATTTTAGTTATAATTGAACAATATCTAAATTTAATTATAATAGTCCGAAAGGGTAGGTTCTTAAATTACATTTTTTTAATAATTTAAGTACAACACCAAATACACCAATAGACATTCAAAAAATTTATTAACTGCTTTTCATGTTGAATGCAATGTGTGAAATGCTGAGGATATAAGGTTTTTTGCCTTCAAAAAGTTCAGATTTTAATAACCTGCAAGACATTTACAGTGGAAACAAAAGGCAATCTCATAAGAAAGGCACTAACATTGAGGAGGATAATGAAGAGAACAGAGAAACGGCCTCCTGAAAAAGGGGGCATCTGAGGTGAGTATTGAAGGAATTCAGTAAATCCAGTAAACCACACAGAAGTTTATAGAAAACTGCATAATTGGTTTAATACCATAAAAACTAGGAGGATTTAATCTAGAAAGATAAACTATCCAAAATGAACTGTGTGAATGTGAATATTGTTAACAGGATGCCAAGAAAAGATATTAGGGCAAATAATATTTTAAGAGTCAGTATGTTTCAGAACAACAACAGCTGTAGGGGGATACAAAATCTGGATGTTAAAAAAAACACCTTACCAAAGGTCCCTGCAGAGATAAACATTTAAAAGAGTACCTAAATGCAAGCTGCGCTGAGCTAGGGCAAGACAGAAAGGTAAGCCTGCTTATAGCCATTTAATTCAAATCAACACTTTCCTATTAAATGTCTGTGATTAGCAAGAATTTCTCCTAAAAGCTAAGCAGACAAAGTCTGGAAAGGAAACAATTACTGCTATCAAGGAGAAGAAATTGGGACCTGAGCTCTTGAGTCTTGAAATCCTGCTATCATTAGTGGAACTGTTAATATTTAGCTCTGATAGGTAGTCAGGAAGATTAGAGACTGATAACAAAAACACTTAAAAGAAATAAAAACCCTTAAAAGATATGGGGATGCAGTTACCCCCAGGAGCTGGCTTCTTAGGGCCTATGAAGACCTTCGAAGAGGGTGCTTAAGGAAGGAAAACAATCTAACAACATTCTAGAAGGATTGGGTGGATGGAAGGGGAAATCAACCCTTTCTACCTTTGTCATATCCTGATTTCTGCATTAAAATAATCTTGAAAATATATTCTAAGTTGAATGCTATCATTTTAAACAAATATTTGTCCGCAACTGTGAAATCTTATCTAAGTCTTATTTCAGAGGAAAAGGAGAATTATTGAGTTTCTGTACTATGAGTGTGACTTCATTTTTGCCTTCTTACTCATTTTGACGAATGCAGTTGATTAAAAGTGGAACCCTAGATTGAGAAGTCATTACTCTTTTTTGAAAATTTTCTCCAAAACACTACAGGGAATAAAACACAAGTTATCAAATTCATTTATTTTCTGATTTTATCCCATAGAATAGAGATTTAATATTTGTTTTAACTATCTTGGGGTGGAAAAAGCTTTTGATCTGGAGTCAAAGAACCAAGAAACACATCTTATCTCTGATTCTTACTAGTTATAAAACACTGGGAAAGTCCTTTCCTTCCTGGACCCAATTATCAAATGACTGAGTTTGGGAAAAAAGATCTCTGATAATTTTTTCTAACTCTGGAAATTTAGTGCTGAACATTGTGATCCTAGTGACTTCATTCACAAAAAGAGACAGAAAAATTGTATTTATCATAATCAATATAAACCTTTTTTTCTGATTTCTTGCATTGAATAATTTATTCTTTAATTTAGCATTCCTTTTGAAAAGTCTATTTAATGATTTAACTATATTAGGATTGGTCATACCGATTTATTAAATAGTTACTAATAAATGCCAGGCTTCTCAAACATTTTTAAATGTTTTTTTTCTGGGAATTCTTTAATAGAAGGGTTTAATTCTGGAAGTAAGATCAGATTTTTTATTTGAAATTAATACTTTAGGATTCTTCTAAGATTGTTGTTGGCAAAAATATAAGCAGTCACTACCAATGTAAATTTGTATTTCAAGATTCTTAATTGTAGTAGACAAAATATAGACATTGGGAACTAATTATCATGCTAGGATATTTTATTTTTTATCTTTTTTAAGGCAATCAGGGTTAAAGAACTGACCCAGAGTCACACAGCTTGTAACTGCCAAATATCTGAGACCAGATTTGAATTCAGTTGTTCCTGACCCCCAGGGCCAGTGTTCTATTTATTGCATAGCATCGCTACTTCAAGATCTTTTATTCTGAACCCTACCCCTAAAGATGAAGTGAATAACTTAAGAGGAGAGGGATATAGGAAATTCACCAACAGGTTATTAGAATGGGAAGGACATTATGATCAGGAATAATTAGGAAAGACTTTAGAAGGAGGTATTACGCTAATTGGGTTCTCAAAATATGTAAAATTTAACAGGCAAAGAGATTGGAGCATATCAGTCACTAAGAGCAACATAAACAACTGGAAGAGTAGAGGATGTATTTAAGGAGTAGAAAACGGTTTTGTTTATAGAATACACTAGGCAAATTTGTTAAGTTTAAGCAACGGTATAATGAATCACATTCTCAGAAGATGATATTCCTTATATTTCTTGAATATTAGACATCATGATCCTCAAATCCAACATTCTGAAAATAGGAGCATGTAAATTCTTTCAAAGTGAGAGGACTGAGCATGAGTAAATTTCCCAGAAAAGCTGTAGCTGAAAGAATAGTTTCCATGCAGATTTGGAAGTTAATTCACCTTGTAAAGATGACTAGGAATGAGGAATATTGAGAGACTCCCAGCATTCTCTAGTATGTATTTTTGTAGGAATTAATGAAATACACCAGGATGCTTTTATGAATTGCATTTTTTGTAACAATCTTGGATTGAAGTGAAACCAATATAAAGTTTGAATGAATTTATAATACAAATAGTTATTTATTTTTTGAAATCTTGACTGAATAGACATCTACATGAGTTTATATAAGAACTTTCTCATTATTACAGCAGTTGAAGGAGTAAATGCAGATAGAGGGAACAGATGTGAGTTCAATATGCAGGGAAAAAATACAATTCAAGAGGTGAGAAAGAGGAATACACCAGGAGAAAGGAAAGAGAGCAGCAGAATGAAGCATATTATCTTACATAAGAGCCAAGAAAGAATTTTTACAGCAGCGGTGAAGTTAGAGGACATGAAGAGAAATGCCTAAATCTTGCTCTGCTGGAAATTGACTCAAAGATGGAATAACAAATATACACAATTTAGTATAGAAATCTTAGACCCTACAGGAAAGGAGGGAAAGGGAATAGGAGAAAATTGGAAGGTTCTGATGGAAGGGAGGGCAACCTGGGGGGAGATGGTAGCCAGAAGCAAACACTCTAGAGAAGAGAAAGGGAAAGAGGAGAGAAATTATAGAATAAGCAGATGGAGGGGAAAGGGAATAGGATGGAGAGGAATACAGTTAGCAAGCATAACTGGGAAAAATTTTCCACATAAATTTCTCTGAAAAAGACCTCATTTCTCAAATAAGCATAGAAATGAACCAAATTTGTAAAAATAAAAGTCTTAACTTAGTTGACACATGATCAAATGTTATGAACAGTTACGTTGTAGATGAAGTAACCAAAGCTATTTTTGCTATATTTTAAAAAGTACTCTAAATTATTATTGATTAGAGAAATGCAAATTAAAAGAATTCTGAGATACCACCTCACAAGCATTGAATTGGCTAATAGGACAGAATAGAGAAATGACAAATATTGGAGGGGATGTGGCAAAACTGAAACACTAATGCATAGTTGGTAGTTCATTGATTCAACTATTATGAAGAAACAATTGAAATTCTGCTCAAAGTTCTATAAAGTTATTTATATCCTTTAATATCACTTCTAAGTCTATGATGTCAAAAGACAAAAAAGCAAAAAAAGTACCTATATGTACAAAAATAGTTATAGTGGAATTTTTCCTGGTGGCAAAGAATTAGAAATTGAGTGAATACCCATTAATTAGGGAACAGCTAAACAAGATGTGGTAATGATTTAGATTTAATGCTGTTGTGCTGTATGAAAAGATGAACTGGATACTCTCACAAATGTGAACTTACATGAACTAATGCAAAATGAAATTAGTAAAACCAACAGAACACTGGATACAGTCACAGCAATATTATACGATGATCAACTATAAATGACAGCTATTCTCAGCAATACAACGTTCTAAAACAACTCATGATGAAAAATGCTGTCCTCTAGAGAAAGAACTGATGAAGTCTGAATACAGATCAAAGCAAACTTTCTTCAATTTCTTAGTTTTCTTGTTCTGTTTTTTTTTGGGGGGGGGTAATTCATATTTTATTTTATAACGTGACTAATGAGAAATACGGTTTTTATGGTCACAAAGGTATAACCTATATCAGATTGCTTACCTTCTCAATGGGGAGGCAAGGGAAGGAGAGGGAGAGAATTAAGTAAAAAGATTTTTAAATGATTATTGACAATTGTTCTTACAACTAATTGAAGAAAATAAAATGCTACATTAGTTTTAGAAATCAATGATAGGGCAGCTAGGTGGCGTAGCAGATAAAGCACCAGCCTTGGAGTCAGGAATACCTGGGTTCAAATATGGTCTCAGACACTTAATAATTACCTAGCTGTGTGGTCTTGGGCAAGCCACTTGACCCCATTTTCCTTGCAAAAACCTAAAAAAAAAATCACTGATAATAATGTTTTGCCATTTTCTTTTTGACTCATTTTATTTATGTGAAAAATGAGACAAACTAAGTGATTTTTCTAGGGTCACATAGATAATAAGTGTCTGAGGCTAGATTTAACCTCAGAAAGCTGAGTTTTCCCTATTTTAATTCCAGGACTCTATACAATGAGACACCTACCTGCCAAGATAATTTTTGTTGTTTTTTAGTCAATATTTAGTAGATATCCAGAACTAAAATTTTCAAACTATCATTAATATAACATTATATGTCAATTTATTATTTGGAGATTTAGAGAACAGTAAACAATTCTTTTCTTGTAATTGAAAATTATCATTCCAGTATGATTGATTCTTTTCATCTCCTAGCTAGCACTTATTTTGTGAATGTTAAATTGTTAGTAACTATAATCCATAAAATTCCACCCACTTAAGTTTTCTTTTCACTTTTTTAAATCCACAGTTTCTTGACCTCTCTCAGGTAGTCTATGTTCATGAAACATAGAAGAGATGGAGGATAAGAGGAACTTGCTATTTTTTTCTTCCTTTTCTTTGCTTTTATGATATGTGTGTTGGGTCACTTTGTAGTTAATTCTGCACAATTTTACAAAAATAGACACTAATTTGAATTATGAATTCCCTCAGATTTTTTAATGGTATCACTTCAATACCAGGCTGTTATAAAAATACAGTTCAAAAAGGGATGCTGGTGCATTTCATCAATTCCTGCAAAGGGGCATACTAGAATTCAACTTATTGTGTAACAAAATGTCCAGATATTTCTTTAATCCAAGGGGTATAAAATCCTGCCTGTATAACTATGTAGAGTTGGAACCTTACTGTTATAACTGATGCATCCTGTGAATTCACTGAAAAGGCTATCTTGTTCTATTGCTTGAAGATGAGTGTTTTTCTCTAAGTTCTATGAGTCATTTTGGTATCTTGATCAATGTTCCCAAGAAACTTATCTTCATGTAATTTTCACTAATTCCAAAGTGATCCTAGACCAGATCTGCAGGATTGAATGAAAGATGAGAAATAGGACCTCTATTGAATAGACAGACACACAGAAACTCTATACCTATGAAGAATGTCAGCTTTGCCTAGAAAGTATTAAGTTAAATTTTTATTGTAAGCTGTCCTCTCTGAGTCATCACTGAGACATAGGAGAATAGATATGTAGCTGGAAAAGAACTCAAATTCAATTCCATCTAGTCCAACCTCCTCATTTACAGGAACCCAGGTATTTACATAATGTACCTAAAATCACACAGGAAGTAGATATAATCAGACTTTGATAGTCCTCTGAACCAAGAGCCAAGGTTCTGGTATTGATTTTTTTTTTAGAAATTTATGCTTTCCTAATTGAACTCAATTATCAAATATAAAGAAGGGTGTATTTTTTGCATGTGATTGTGTGATACTAGCAACCAAAAGTCATGCATAAAGGGAAGAAAATTAAAAATCCAACTGTTTGTCTTTTCCTAAATTAAATTAAAGATGTCTTTATTTCAAAGTTTCATAAAATATACATTTATACAAACAAAATTTAATAAAACAGCATCCCTATGACCAGACTAAGAATATAAAGTTCACTGATAAAAACAAAAATGTTGGGAAACTGTACTAAGATCTCATACTTTTCAGTGCCACAATAGGCACTCTTCCCTTTACAAATCTTAGTTATGTTTATTAAATTTGATTACTATCAATGGCACTATTGAATATTCCATGGTGACTAATGGGAGACTAATAAGGAACATGAATCAAGGAATGGAGAGAGAGAATGAAAGGGCGCTTATGGGGAGAAAGTGAAAGAGAGAAAAAGTCAATATGACATTAATTCATTCAGTAATTCATTCATAATTGGTTATTACATGATTTCCTATCTACTCTGCACAATGCATCATGGTGGTATCAAGATCTAAAAAGATCTCAATTCTAGGATGAGTTCAGCAGCAGTAGGACTTAGGAAAGTGATTTCTTCTACTGGTATTTGTTTCTTAAGTGCAAATGAAAATGTTAGATTAGATTAATTTTAATATCCCTTCATATTCTCAAAGTCCATGAACTATCATTTAATAGAAATGATAATATATACACATGCATAAATATAATATAAATTAGATATGGTAAATGAATGATTAGTACAGAGTTCTAAGCCATTAAATGAGGATGAGCTAGCTATTAGCTCCCATTAGTTTTAGGCAATATTCAGTTTCTCATGTATGCCCTCAATAGTTAAGCCTGCATATTATTCCTTAAGTAAGGGCAATATCCCTTCCTTCTCTTCCCTTCACTCCTGCTCCCTCATGCAATACTTTCCTGGTGAACATAGACTTTTAAAAAAGCCTCTAAGAGCAATAATTAAGCACAAAAAGAAGTCACTGAAAGTTTAAGTATATGTTTATATGCTATATGAGATTGATATAATTCCAACTTTTTTATATATGTGCTAGGTATGTATATTTTATACATAGATAATTGTTTAAATGTTCTCTCCCCAGTTAGACTAAAAACTTATTGAAAGACAGGGACCCTTTTTCTTTCTTTGTATTCCCCATGGTATCTGTCACATAGTTATATACAATGTATATATAATATATACATATGTATATGCATATATGTTATATATGCATATACATATATGTATGTAAGCATAAAAGTTACATGGAAAAAACATGAAATGACCCTGGGAACTTTTTTTAACAGAAGCTCTCCCAATTTTCTCTCCTCTAACCTTACCCTCAGAGTAAGTGAATGGAATAATGATCCTAATCTGCCACAACCTAAGAGATTGACAGTACACCCCAAATACACCCAAATACACCAAAGGTAGTTTTGGTTAAATTCCAGTCACTGGTCCTTCTCAGTTTGAACCTGTCTGCTCTATGGATACTTTAACATTATCAGGAAGTAATGCAGATTCAAAAGATATTTTTGGAGCTGGAGCTTTTAAATATTACAAATCCGTCAGAAGCTTGGATGTGGTTTGTCTTAAGGGAAAGGCATAAAATCCGTGATGTTTAGTGATTCACATTGACATGCTATTGAGCATCTGTTCTATTTTTACTTGTTTTTTAATACATTAGCCAATTTTTTAACATTTAAAAAATTAGATAAAGACGATTTGTGCCAATTAATGAGAATGAGAAAAAGAGAACAATAAATCTCCTCACTAATAAAGGTTTTAAAATATATCAGTGAATTTAATATGTTCCAATATCAGATTAGATCTCCACATTTCAAAATAATGCTGCATTTAGATCAATTTTATCAAATATCACTGACATATCATGGGATATATATTTACAATTATTTATCTGAATTATAAGTGAAGAACCAATTTTCACTGAGAAATAAGTGATTGTGCATCCTTTATAACATATGTTGGTGAGACAACTGATTGTGTTCTAACCTAGACAATAGGAATTTTTAATAGAACTCCTTAGAAAGTTTCACGAACTTCCTTAATGAGCCCACTGGATAAATGTTGGATGAATTCAAATACTGATAAATAAATCTCTGAACCAAGAGAAAATGAGAAATATCATCATCAATTACTTTTGAGCAAGCAGGAAAACACATCACACCTCTTATATCTCACATGTTGCAATTATAGATCTTTCTCTTCTCCCCCATACTCATTTTATACTAAAATGGGAGTCAAACTCAATGTAATTATCTTAGATGTATAGGCTATGGTACTCTATTTGCATAAAGAACTAAGACATACTCCAGAAACAGTTGAGTTTAAAAATTTGATCCTGTATTTTTCTGGATATTAAATTATCCTATTACTAACCTACCTCCCTTTAAGATCATAGTGTTTCCATTTAAACTAACTTAAAAACTCTGTTGTCACATGAAAGAAAAAACAAACAACTAATAATCAATAACTGTTATTTATTTTGTAGGAGTGGTAATAGTGGTAATGATGGTGGTTGTGGTAGTAGTAGTAGTAGTAGTAGTAGTAGTAGTAGTAGTAGTAGTAGTAGTAGTAGTAGTAACAAAGTTCTGTCATGTTTGATCTACTCTTTAGCTCAAATATTATCTCCTTTTTAAATTTTTAAAAGTGTTAACTATTTTATTTTAATTTCTATTTGCTATAATTTTATACTTCAGAAAGGTAGCATGTTCAAGCTCTGAGTAAGTATCTGAAGAATTCTAATAGCAACAGAATGTTCATAAAAAGTGAAATTCTACTGTCCTTTTAATTAGCTCATTAGGAATTAATCTAAATTCATCTTTATTGTAGCTACATTCTAACAATCTAATAGGACTACTTTGTAAAATGAGAAGGTATAATGCATGCTTATTATTCATCATATAGTTTGAAGTATTATCTGTATTTGAATAATAGAATTTAACAGTAAAATTAATTAAAATATCTGATTTTCATATACTTAGATTTAGCTTTTTGTATTTTCCTGCATATATTGATAAAAATTCCAAAATTACAATTGTGTTTTGTTTTTTTTTTTAAATCTAATCAGTATCAACAATTAGTCAGTTTCCCTTTTTGGGGGTGGGGGGAAATAAAGGGATGACAAAGACTGCATATCCTTTAGAAGAAGTGATTGAATATAAGCAGAGCAATTTGTAATACTAAAAAAGATGATGCTGTTAAAGTGCTGCACTCAATATGCCAGCAAATTTGGAAAATCCAACAGTGGTTATTGGATTGGAAAATATCAGTTTCTGTTTCAATCTTAAAAAAGGATGATGCCAAGGAATGTTCAAATTACTGAAAAATTGTCTGCATTTCACATGCCCATAAAATTATCTTTAAGATTTTGCAAACTAGGTTTTAGTTATATGTGAACCAAGAATTACCAGAAGAATAAACTGAATTTTGAAGAGGCAGAGGAAATAGAAATCAATTTACCATCATCCTGGGGATTATGGAAAAATCAAGGGACTTCTAGAAAAGAAGCAAACAAAAAAATAACACCACCTAATTCTACCTCAACAACTAAACTAAAGCCTTTGACTGTTCTCAGAAAACAAGTGTGGCAAGTTCTCAAAGAAATGGGAGTACCAAATCATCTTATTTGTCTTCTGAGGAACCTGTACCCAGACCAAAAGTAGCAGTTATAATTGCACATGGAACAACTGATTGGTTTTAAAATTGAAAATGGGTTTGACAAGGCTATATATTGTCATCTTATTTATTTGGCTTACATGCAAAATGCCAGCCTGGATGAATTGAAGTTTGAATTACATTTGCTTGGAAAAACATTAACTATCACAGATATCTAGGCAATGCCATTCTGATGGTAGAAGTGAAGATAAATTAAAAAGTTCCTTAATAAGGGTGAAAATAGAGAGCATAAAAGTTGACTTGAATTTTAAAAAAAATAATTAAAAAACTAAGATCTTGGTTTCAACACTTCCTGGCAAACAGAGGGAGAAGAAATGTAAGTAGTGTCAGATTTTATATTCTTTGGTTCAAAGATTTCTGAAGACAACAACTGCAGATGTAAAATTAAAAAGATGGTTGCTCTTTGGGAGGAAAACTTTGGAAAAACTGGATAGCATACTATAAAGCAGCCATATCACCTTGCCCACAAAGATCAATAGAGTCTATGTACTTTCCAGTAGTATTTCCAAAATTGACTATGTGAGTAGGAATATAAGAAAATCTATGTTCTGAATGCTTGGCACATTTGAATGGTGGTGATGGAAAAGGCTTTTGAGAGTCCCTTGGACATCCAGGAGATAAAATTATTCAATACTTTAAGAAATTAATTCAGGCTATTCATGGGGAGGTAAAATTCTGAAAGCTGAAGCTTAAATACAACATTTTGAGAAGATATTTTGAGAAGATAGGTACTTTTTGGAAAAGACCATGATGTTGGGAAAGATTGAAAGCAAATGGAAAAGAGGATAGATAGTATCACAAAAACAATGAATATG
Organism: Macrotis lagotis; assembly: GCF_037893015.1. Taxonomy (NCBI): domain Eukaryota; kingdom Metazoa; phylum Chordata; class Mammalia; order Peramelemorphia; family Peramelidae; genus Macrotis; species Macrotis lagotis. Next base: position 75,219,619 of record NC_133660.1, read on the forward strand.
AATTGGAAAGACTTTAGGAGATAGTTAAGAATAGAAGGACCTGGTATGCTCTTTTATATTGAGTCATGAAGAGTCAGACATGACAACAACAACAGCTACCACCCTAATCAATGGGGCATAATGGATTTTGAAACAAAAAGATATAAGAGAAGTTAAAAGGACACAAAGATATATTTTACTTGAGAATGGAATAAATGTAGTCGTAATGAAAATTCCTAAGAATTTTGAGAGTTTGGCTCCTGTTATTTTTTTAAATTTAATTTCCACTAACCTAATCCACAGAGTTTGAATAAACTTTTTAGTAGAGGTTAGCATAATTCTGTGAATTTCTAGAATAGTAGAATGAGTTTTGGCCTGAGTTGAGATTTTATTTTATTCTATACTTTTCCATTAAATAATTGTGTTCTCATAACTTTCCTCAAAAAGAACTAGAAAAGAAATACTGAAAAATCTCTACTCTCACCAATTCTGTATTTTTTTTACATTTTTCTTATAATTATCCTAAATTCCTGACTCCTTAGTTTATCCTATTAGGAAAAGTCAATCATAGCCACCCCCACATACCTATCAGTTATCTGGAAAAAAATTCCAAATTCTTATCCATACAAATCCAACAAAAATCATTTGTCCTAAAAGGTAGTCTCTGTATTTATAGTTCTAAAATTAAAACAATACATTATAATTTAAAATATCAGAAATAAAAGCAAGAATTTTTTTCTTGTTTCTTTTAGAAAGGAGTATAGTCTTAAAACTGGAAAAGATCTCAAAAGATGTTGAATCTGACTCTGTATTACAGATGAGGATTCTTGGGTCATATGGAAGTAGAATGACTTTTCCAAAATCACATAGTACCTAAGCATTAAAGGAAGGATTTGAAACCAGGACAACTGATTACAGAATCAGGGATCATTCATTCCACAAGAGAAAATTAAAGAAGATACTATTGTTAAGTTGCTTCAGCTGTGTCATTCTCCTTATGACTCCATCTTAAGTTTTCTTGGCAAAGAATTGGGATGATTTATATAGAATTAAGAAGAGAAAACTTGTTTGAAACACAGCATAAGAACATTCTACCATCCACAGTCCCATTCAGGAAGGTATAAAGAAGGTGAAAGAGCCTGGATTATAGGATCCAAGAGCAAGGGAGATAATATAGTTCTTCGACATTTGACAGAACGTCATTCACTTTCCAGTACGGGAGAGCTCACTCTCTCCTGTGGTAACCCATTCTACTTTTGAATAGCTCTAGCTGTTAGGATATTTTTCCTGACATGGAATCAGATTCTGCCGCTTTAGAAATGCCATTCAGTGTTCCATGTTACTGCACTCTGAAGCCAAGTGAAGGAAACCCTAATCCTTTTTCTTGGGTCCTTAAGTGATGCGTCTATATAGCTATGTGAACATAGGCAAGTATTTTAACCTCTCTTGTCTATTTCTTTCATTTATACAATAGTAATATTAGACTAAAAGTCCATAATTGTGATTGGTTTTTAGGATTTGTCTTTCTAAAATAACAGAAACAAAAATCATTACAATAGTAAATGCACATTTTTCTGTTTAAATATGGAAGGAGCTATGGTTTTATACTTTTACTAGCTTAGTAAATGTTCAATGTACAAATCAATGAAGAATGAAATTTTAAAGTGTTTAAAGTAAAAATATAAATAGCATGTGATTTTATATGAAGCACGCACATATGTATATGTATGTTAGATATACTTAACATGCACATGTATATATACATGCATATTTCATATATATAAAGATGATTGAGTTTGCAAAGAAAACATTTTCTGAAAAGAGAAAACATTATATTAAGGTATAATTTAAAATTTAAAAAACATTGCTGAAGTAATGGTTCAGTACATGAAGAGATTAATAATCTGTTCCTAATTTGGTCCTGTCAAGAGGCAAATTACGTTTTCATAATAAACACTGACAACTACTAAGCAGGAATATGCAAGAAGATAGTAATTGTAAAATCTTTTCATTATGTATAAATATAAAAATAAATACAGGCATATATTTTAGTGTGTACATGTATGTATATATATGCATGTATATACATATACACATAAGAATTTATATAGTTGCAAATATATAAATGTCTATAAATATAAATGATATGTCTTTATATTTATTCAAATGCTGCATATATATATATATATATATATATATATACAGTCACATGTGCACACATATTGTCATATTAGTCAAAATATTTAGCCAAGGAAATAAAGCAATCATTTTTAAAGCTAAATGAAGATTTGGAATTTGTTTTAAATTAGAATAATTCAGATTATTTTCATTAAAATGAATTAAATTCCATACTGATTTCCTCAATTAGATAGCTTCCACTTGGGATTCTATCAACATGACATACATTTTGCTCATAACTGCTAAAGATAACTATTAAAAATTATGGAGCATGTGTGCAGCCTATGATTTTTTTATAGTTCTTATACACTGTTCTAAAGGAATACTCTCCAATCTGTTACTATTTATGTGTTTAAATTAGCAAGTTGAAAATTAACCAAACTATACTAACACCATTTAATAGAGGCTAAACTTCTGACTGCTAATAACATATAAAAAGCTAGTATCTATAATTATTTTCTGGAAAGCAATAATTTTGACAGAAACTTATGTACTCTCCCTTTTCCCCTCCTATTTAAACAAGAAGATATTTAAAATCAATGACTAAGAATGGCCATAATTTAAAACAATAGTAATGGATTAGCCTGGGCATTCAGATAGAGCTATTTTTATACACAAGAGCATGAATTGTTAAACTTTGAAAGTGCCCCATATGTTGTTCTCTGGTTTGCTTTTTACAATATTTTCACTAACCTGGGTTTTTCTTAGTTTCATTTAATGCCTTATGAATGATCTAAAGTATAAGTATCAATTTAATGTCCAATTACCAGTCACACAAAGATACATACATGCAGACATGCGAACTTCCCCAAGATGAACTCAACAAAACACTGTCACAATATGATTGATTTCTGTTGCTAATTGTTGGTGTGCTACTATTCTTAGTCCAGACAGTTTTGACAGAAGAGGTGTCATACCATAATCTAGTTTGGCATGAGGAATATTATGTCAGTAGATGATGTGGACAATGATGTACCAGTTCATCCATAATGGATTATAAGAGGAATGTATCATTCCAAGATCCACATTTCCAGTTACAGACCTTTCTGTTAAAAACTGTTTTCCTGTTATTTTAAAAATCATATCTATGAATGTCATAAATCATCCTATGTAGCAAACAAACAAAACCCAAGATTTCCAAAAAAACAATTAAATGGGGAAATATCCAAATGTTCTGGAGACCACATACATTTTTTGTACCATTAAATATTATGAAAGAGCATAACGAGAATTTCTCACATCAAGCAGCTGAGTCAAAGTTGTCCTATCATTTAATAACATTTTTGCCATAATAACTACATATCAATTTTTCAAAAATATGAATATGAATACTATAAGTTCAGTAAGCTTAGCACCATTTGGACTGTGAGAAATGTTAAGTTGTTAAAACAAAATCCCTGATATGTTTAAATAGAAAATATTTTAAAGCATTTTGCAATGATACAATGCTATGCAACTATTAATTATTATCATTATCAACAGTATACTTACACTCTAATAATACTTCCTATAGGGAGAAATGGTAAAAACCATACAGTTCCTTTTCTTAACAGGTTTACAATTAAAATAGTTTCTGTATCATGAAAACAGATAAATATGAGAGGTAAGATGTGATTGGATCAAACTGGAGAAATCAACACAGTTTTTTAATAAAAATAGAAGAGCAATGATTTTTGAAATAAGGTATTTTAGAGAATGTGATAAATGAACTGGTCTTGAGATATTTCATGGGAGGAATCACAGGATGTCAAAATTGGAAAAGACATCAGCAATCCTCTAGTCCAAACCAAATTCAAAAAATTACCCCTTTTACTAAAAGTTTGACAAATGACTATCCAATTTTTCCTTTAACAATCCTGCTAGGGGCAAAGTATGATGTCTTATAGTTGCCCACTTCACTTTTAAGTAGCTTTATGTATAGAATTTTTTTCTTTGCCTCAACATGGTTGAGTGCTCCTAGTTCTGGATTCTAGAGAGAAAAATGCAAATCAAATCCCTTTATCATATGATCATTATCAACTTTCCCTTTCCCTCCCATGTTGTTTCTTCCTAAATCTAAGTATCCTCAGTTTCTTCAACTTAATTATATATAACATAAACTCTAGACCCTGCAGCTATCATTTTATTCTTCTCTGGATTATATCAAATTTATCAATATTATTCATAAAATATAGTTCCTTGAATTGAGCACAAAATATTCCCAACGAGTTCTGGAAAACAGTGATTATCCTAAGACTGTCCAAGATATCATTTTTTGCTGCCATAGAATACTTACTGAAATTGCAACCTATTCAAAAATACAGATTTTTTTTAAATCCCAATCATATTTTCCAATATTATGCTTTTGAAAGTTTTTATTAAAATATAATAGAAATTTTTGCTTTTTTTACATTTATCTTTGTTAAAATTCATATTAGTGGAATGGGTCCAAATTTTGGCTTGTCAAAACTTCTTCAGTGTTAATATCTCTTCAAGCATGGTACGAAGAAATTAATAATGTATACATCCTTTTGATCCAGCGATGTCACCTCTAGGTCTCTATCCCAAAGACATTTTTTTATAAAGGGAAAAAAATCCATTTGCACAAAAAAATTTATAATAGCTCTTTTGTGGTGGATAAGAATTGTAATAGAAGAGATGTCCATCCATCACCTGGGGAATGGCTAAACAAGCTGTAGTATATGGCTGTGATAGAATATCAATGCACTATAAGAAATGAGAATCAGGGTGAATTTAGAAAAGCCTCAGAAGGCTTGCATGAACCAATGCAAAGTGAAGTGAGCATAAATGGAAGAACATTGTACATAGTAACAACAATAATATATAATGAAAAACTGTGAATGACAGATATTCTCAACAATACAATTATTCAAGATAATTCCAAAGGAGATGTGATGAAACATTATCTTCAGTAAAAGAATGGATATTGTTTGAAAACATACTGAAACCTGCTATTTTTTTTACTTTCTTTAATTTCTTTTCTTTTTGTTTTTACAAAATGACTATTATGGAAATGCTTTACATAATTGGTCATGGATAACATATCTGATTGTTTACTATCTCTGGGAAGAAAAAGAGATTTGGAACTCAAAATTTGAAGAAATAATGTTGAAAAATTGTTTTAACATGTAATTATAGAAAAGTAAAATATTATATATTTTTAAAAATAGTTCATTCTAGGAAATGTGGATCAAGCTATGATGACTCTTTCATTTTAGAGACATATGCAAGATAAGACTAGGAAAATGTGATGTTGTATAACTGGATTATAATATGTGAAGGTAAGTAAAATGAAAGAAATATGATTAAATGCAGATTAGTATGAATTTTAGATTTTAGCCTTTAGGCAAGGAAACACTACCAAAGATATTTGGGCAGTAGATTGATATGCTCAGACTTGTACATGAGGTTATTTTGGTAGTTGTACAAATAATAGGTAATATCATGGAAGGAACAGAAGTAGGGGATAAATTTCTTAGCCTCAGAAACTCAAAGAAAACTGTATTATAAGACACAAGGGGCTTGTAATCTGCATAAATGCACAAGTTTTCTATATATGGAGAGTTACAGATATAATGGATAGAGAACCAGCTTAGAAGTAGGAAATATCCAATGTTTACAAAACATCAGCATTTTAAGGTTGGCATATTACATATCATTTTATGTTATCTTCATGGCAACCCTGGGCAGTGAGTAACTTTGTTATCTTCATTTCATGGATGAGAAAACTGAAGATGAGAGATTAAGTAACTTTATGAGGGTGCCATTACTAGTAAGTGCCTAAAAGTACAACATTCTGCCCAGTGGGCCACCCAGACTAGCTAAAATGACTTGAACTCAAGACCTGCCTCTGATTCTTACTGGCTGTGTAAAGCAAGGTAAGTTACTTAATCTCTTAGGGTCCAAGAAAATATTTTTAAGACAAATACATTAAAGAGAAACTATTTATCTTTGGCAAAGCCTTTATTAATCTAGGTTTTGCCTTCTTTAAAAATTTACTACATATTATATTACATAAACCCTTACTCTCAAGAAGTTTATGATACTGTCCTGGGACAAGTAAGTACCATAATTAATAGTCTAGGCACTGGAGTCAGGAAGCCTGAGTTCTTGTATGGTCTCACAATTTTACTATATGACTTTGGGCAAATCAATTAACTCTATTTGCCTCAGTTTCCTCATCTGTAAAGTGAGATAGAGTAAGAATCATTACCAAGAAAACCCTTAATGAGATCATGATGAATCTGAAACAACTGAACCACCACAAGTCCCCTGACTTTTATTCTATTTCTATACTTTTATTTTTGATCATACTATTCCTCCCGCTTAGACTATTAACATCTATGCTGACAGCCTTTCCATCCTTTTCCACCTAGTTCATGGTCTGCATCCTTTCAGAAAACCAAGATTTATACAAATTATTTCACTAATAAAGCCATGCTTAAAAAAGTTCCCATTGGTCCTAGGATAAAGTAAGAACTTAATTTTACATTTAAGGTCTTTTAAAATCTGGCAATAGCACCCCTTCATGTACTCTGTCATCCAGACAAATTGCCCTACTTGTAATGTCCATATGAATGAATGAATGAGTGAATAAATTTGTCAAGAGACCTGAAAAGTAGTCAGACTTTTTTCATTTTTTCAGGTGAGAATGTAACATTATTCTACTGCCGTTGAAAAAATCTGGGAAGGTGGAACCAAGATGGCAGAGTTAAAGCAGGAAATCCTCAAAGCTCTCCCTCAGACCACTTCAAATGCCTTTAAAAATGACTCTAAGCAAATTCTTGAGTGGTGGAGCCTATGGAAAGACTGATTGAAACAATTGTCCATCCCAAGATAATTTGGAAGATCCTTGGAAGGGTCTGTTCTGCCTACACTGGAAAGGGCTGAAGCACAGCCCAGGTGGCAGCAGCACTGAAGCAAACTTACTCCAGCCATCCAATAATAGTCCTCAGGGTCCCAGAGTTCCTGAGGGCACCTGGGTCCCTAGCAGCAGGGCAGTTTCCAGACCTCTCAGTACAGGAATCACCAAAGGCAACTTGGAAAATCAAAACGAAAACTCTACTATACCAGAGTGAGCACAGAGCCCAGTCCAGCACAAGTCTCAGTACAGACTCAGCCCAGGGAACCAGAAGCAGGACTATAGAGTCACCTAGCATCTGCTTCAAAAGTGCTCAGCCTATAGTAAGGGGGAATCAAGGAAACTGTAAAGCTTTCTCTGCTTTCGCTAGGGCAGGACTCTATTGCTTTGCCTATACTCAGATCCAGGTCATTGTCTGGGGTCCCATACTGCCATAGTGGAGCAGGGACCCTCCTCACAGTTCAAGGGCAGAGGGGAGTGTTTGTGGTTATCCAAAGACCAGAGCACAGGGCAAGAGCGCAGTCAGAGATTCTCATAAGACCTAGAAGGAATTAAGGTCCCTGGGGGGAGATATTCCTGAAAATAGCTACAAAACCCTCAAAATCTTGGTAAAATGCATCGTCTAACCTGGAAGCAGAGCCCTACCTTAACAAAAAATTAAAATCAAGGCTGGCAAAAAATGAATAAAGAACAGAAGAAAAAGAATCTGACCATAGACAAATACTTTAGTCCCATGGAAGATCAAAATAAAGTCAAAACTTCTATATCCAAACCTCTAAGAAAAAAATAATTGTAATTTAGGCTTTGGAATAGCTAAAAAAACATTTTGAAAGGCAAATAAGAGGGGCGGCTAGGTGGCACAGTGGATAGAGCACCAGCCCTGGAGTCAGGAGTACCTGAGTTCAAATCCAGTCTCAGACACATAATAATTACCTAGCTGTGTGGCCTTGGGCAAGCCACTTAACCCCCACTGCCTTGCAAAAACTAAAAAAAAAAAAAGAAAGAAAAGAAAGGCAAATAAGAGATAGAGGAAAAATTGAGAAGAGAAATGAGAATGATGTGGAAAACTCATGAAAACTAAGTCAACAGCTTGATGAAGAAGATGCAAAAATACTGAAGAGAATAACATCTTAAAAACCAGTTTAAGTCAAACAGCAAAAGCAGTCCAGAAGGTCAATGAGGAGAAGATTATCTTAAAAAGGCAGAATTGGCCAGATGGAAAAGGAAATAGAAAGCTCTTTGAGAAAAATAATTCCTTAAAACATAAAATGGAGCTAAAAGAAACTGGTGATTTTGTGAGAAATCAAGAAACAATAAAAAAACCCAAAAGAATGTAAAACTAGAAGAAAATTCTAAATATCTTATTGGAAAAACAACTGACCTGGAAAACAGATCCAAGAGAGAAAACTTAAAAATTATTGGGCTACCTAAAAGTCCTGACCAGGAACATAGCCTAGACTTCATTTTCATGAATTTCTCCAGGAAAAATTGCCCTGATATCCTAGAAAGAAGGTAAAATAGAAATTGAAATAATCCACTGATCTCCTTCTTAAAGAGATTCCAAAATAAAATTACAAAGAATATTATAGTCAATTCCAAAACTCCAAAGTCAGGAAGAAAATATTGCAAGTAGTCAAAAAGAAGCAATTCACATATTATGGAGTTACAGTCAGGATTACAGAGAATTTAGCAGTGTCTACCTTAAGGACTCGTGGGGTATGGAATATGATATTCCAGAAGGAAAAGAGCTTGAATTACAACTGAGAACCAACTACACAATAAAACTGAATATCCTCTTTCAGGGGAAAAAGATGGATATTCAATGAATTAGGGAACTTTGAAATTTTCCTGTTGAAATGACAGAGCTGAATTAAATGTTTGATCTTCAAATACAGGTCTTAGGTGAAGCATAGAGGGAGTGAACAGGAAGGGCAAATTATGTGGGACTTAATGATGTTGAACTACTTGTATTCCTGTATGGGAAGATAATACTGATATCTCATATGAACTTTCTCATTCATAAGAGCAGTTCAAAGGAACATATATAGACAACTCATAGGAAGGATCTGAACATAATGGTGTAGTATAGTAAAAAGATGGAGTCAATGAGTGATAAAGGAATGTACTGGGAGAAAGGGAAAGACCAGGTAGAATTGGCTAAAGTATTTCAAATAAAAGAGACAAGATAAAGCTTTTGGAATGGAGTGGAAGGAGGGAAAGTGAGGGGGTGATGAGTGAGACCTTCATTTTCATTGGAAGTAGTTCAGAGATGAAATAACATACACATTCAATTGGGTATAGAAATTTATCTTGCCTTGGAAGAAAAAAGGAGAGGAAAAGAATGGGAGAAAGGGGATGGGGGAGGGAAGGCAGAGTGTAGGTGACAGAACAGAGGGAAGATCATGGGAGAGGATAGTCAGATACATCACACTTTTGAGGAGGGACAGCATGAAAGGAGAGAGAGAGAGAGAGAGAGAGAGAGAGAGAGAGAGAGAGAGAGAGAGAGAGAGAGAGAGAGAGAATAGAATAAATGGGGAAAGAGAGAAATAGGATAGATGGAAAAACCTAGCAATAGTAACTGTGTGAAAATATGGAAGCAACTTCTGTAAAGGACTTATGATGAAGAATGTGATCCATCCCAAAGACAGAGCTGATGGTATCTCAAAACATACTGAAGAATACTTTTTTTCCTCTCACTTTATTTTTCTTGAGGTTTCTCTATCTTTCTGGGGGGGGGATTTTATTTACTTTTACTACAATACTATCTTAGTACTGTGAAAAAAAATGATTAATTAATTTATAAAAAATCTTCCCAGGAATTGATACACGTGTGAAAGTTTCCTCAAGTAATTTTCCTGGAGGTTTGTTCTACTCAAGTCATGGTACTTAGTGGTCCTTATTTTTATCTCACAACTCCCCCTCTTCCTACTTTTCTTTATATTCTTAGACATTGAAAATCTATAAAATTGAATGCTTTTGTAAGAAAGGTGCAATATAGAATTTTATTTAAAGAACATTACTGAACATCATGGAGAGTAGAGTCATCACAAAAAGACTACACCACTTGACAGTCTTGAATGTTCTGTTTTGAGAAAGTAGAAATACCACTAAATGAAACAGAGATTGGAAATGATTCAACTAGATGAAGAACATAGAGAAGAAATGTGTTTAAAAGCAAAATGATCCCAAGGGCATTGAAAAATTTCTCAAAGAAAAGAAGACGCCAATTGCACAGGACAAAATAATTTCATGAATAATTTCCTCATCTATATAAAATTATTATGAAAATAATGTTTAGGTGTATTAAAAGGATCCTTGATGAAAGATAAGCTTTCACAGATCATCATCCAAAGTGGACCACTCCTTTATCATCACAAAGTAGACAGTAATCTATATTGCATAAAAATATTGGTGTATGATCATATATTAATCAAAATATAATTTAAGTACAAAACAATAGCTTTAAGATTTCATTCCAGTATGGTGATTCTCATTTGTATGTCATAATAATAAAAGCTTTCTAAGAAGATTTAAGAAGCAAGATGATTGCTTGATGATCCTCCTTTTATTTATTTCAAATGTGGCAAAAAAGTGTTAAGGCATGCTTGACAAAAGGGATTGCTGATATAATTTTCAATATCCAGCTCAAAGTTCAAATGGAAGTGAAATTCTCTATAGGTTGTGAAGTCCTCTAGATGCTATTGTTTACTTATGACATTGTTCTTAATAAATAAATTCCAAGAATGCTACCAAACCTTCTAGATAAAATTAATAATCACTCAAAATATTTCAGTGCCACTGGCAGTTAAGTGGTATTAAAAAAAGAGTATTGGGCTTGAATTCAAATCTAACCTCAGACATTTACTGTGTGATCTTGGACAAGTGTCTTAACCTCTGCTTGCCTCTATTTCCTCAATCATAAAATTAAAATGATAATAGTATCAACTTACTAAATCTGTTGTAAGGATCACCTTTTCAAATGAGATAATATTTGTAAACCATTTTGTATAGTGTTTGACACATAAAGAGTAGTTTATAAATGCATATTTCCTTCCTTTCCCTAACATAACTTCTATCTTTCATTTTTGTTATTGCCATTGTTTTTATCTAACACAAGAGGGTGAGGTGAACAAATATTGAATATTATCCAAGCTGATGTATGCAACTATATGAACAACCCATAGGTATACTAAGGATGCTCCCTTAGAACGTGTACCTTGGATAAACATTATATATGGGTGATGATCTTAAGCCTGGAATTAAAACAAAAGGATGAAAGCAGGTAAAGTTATTTCTGGAAAATTTTATGGCTGTCTTCAATAACACTGAGTTTCTTCCTGAACCTAAGACTTATCTTTAGAATACCAATGCAAATTCAATTATTGCAAGTCTTGGAAAATGAATCTCCATAGAATTAAAAATGGAAGTTCACCCAAAGTTAATGGTGAGCAGGAAAAGTATGTACTCTATTAAAACTAGAAATTTTATGATAGGAATAGTATAATAACCATCATTAAAAAACAAAAACATGAGAGAATAAAGGAAAGAATAGGCTGAATATATTGCAAGAGCAAGGGATGACTGGTGTAAAACATGCAGTATCCAACATAAATGTGCAATGTGAAAAAATGCAAGGAATTTCTTCCCCTAACTATGAAGCACATTCATGGCAGGATGGAACATATGGACTTGGAAGGATAGAGGATGGACAGACATGAAATTAGTATGCCTTTTATCCTCAGAGTAAGTGCAGTATCAGAGTACTAGAGGGGCAGGTAGAAAGATCCCTTAAAGGTAAACCTTTCTCAATAGCAAAATAGGATTTTGTAAAAAGAAAGTTGTATACATAGTAATAAATTCAAGTGAACAGAGTGAAATCAATTAATCAGCTATTAAGGCATAATAAATACATTAAGTTGAAGAAATGTTAAAAAACTTCTTTTGCAATGTTAAGTACAGTTTGCTGTTTCTCACAAGATATATCAATACTTTACCTATTTAATGTGGATAGAACCTACTTCCCTTTCCATCAACACTGTAATCTTTTCAACTACTGCCAAGAAGGTACATGCAAATAGAGTTATTAATTAATATAAATAGCAAAAGAGCAAGAGTTGATGAGAGAAAAGAGATCAGCTAATGTGTTCTATTTTATTTAGTTGAGGCAGGAATGAAACAGGGAAACAGAGAAAGAGTGGACAAAAGAAATCTAGAACTGTAAGTTAAGAATAGGTAATTCGTAATTAAGAAGAAAGAAAATTTCAGAATAGAATCTTGGGAACCTTGATCTAAATAGGGTTATGTAGGAGAGAAGCCTTGTTGTTAGAGGACTGAGAAGGCAGGTTGCAGAGATGACAAGCAGAAAACAGTTGTCTTGAGAGCATTTAAAGTGGTACAGTGGATAGAGTCTTGGACTTGGAATAAATAAGACTCATCTTCTGGAATTCAGATCTAGCCTCATGCATTTACTAGGTGTGTAATTATGACTAAGTCACTTATTCTTTTTGCCTCAGTTTCCTCATCTGTAAAATGAGCTGAAAAAGAAAATGCTAAACTACTCCAGTAACTTTGCCAAGAAGACTCCCAAATGAGGTCACAATGAGTTATCTAACTGAAAAATGACTGAACAACAATTGAGTTAAGATTTGAAAGCCGTCACAAGAGAGCCATTGTAGGTTCTCAAGGCAGTCATTTTCTCTTTGTAGTGTAGCTTTATAGTTACCCTCTGAAAATAGCAATATTGCTTGCTATGTATTTAAATATCTAATTTATTTCTTTATATTTTAGGAATATACTTTTGTATGTATATATTATATAATATACATTATTATATAGAGATTAAATATAGATCTATATACTTAATTATGCCTATGTATTTAAAAGAAATGTCTATTCAGTATAAAAAATAAAATCTCAACAGGTTGGTCAGGACATAACCAAAGTCTGACACTTGAGGCACATAAGTAGAACTATCCATTAATCCACATATATTAAGTACATGGTTGGTTTATCTAACCATTTCCAAAATCCTTCATTTAGTAATACCATTCAGTCTTCAATTCCCTACCTTGTCCATAAAGATAGCATGAAAAATTTTGTTAATTGCCTGATTAAAATTTTTATATGCCAGGAATATTATACTTTACTTATCTAGAAGACCTATTGAAAAAGGTGGATTTGTCTTAGATTGAAAGACTGGGAACTTAAGCTGACATTTAGTTTTTAATACACTAGGTAAACTGACTTCCAACAAAACTACTAAAAAGATGTTGAAGTGGGTAACTACAAGAACAAGTCTTTCAGAAAGTTATTTCACTAGTTCTTTGTTAATTGTTATCTACCCCAAGAAGCAACACTTTCCATACCCTGAAAGTATTATCACAAAACAAACTAAAAGAAACATAAAAATAGTCAATATAAAAACATCACTTTCTAAAACATAGAAACTTATCATAAATGGCTTATTTAACAGTATAATTATCCATTCTTTATTTTTAATAAATATCAAGTCATTTCTGCTTTGTGGATGAATACATCATTTTATAAATTTATTCAACTATTTTATTTAAGCTCAATTAAGCATTTAAAAATATTAATTTCCAATGATTATCACATTCTTCTCTCTGAAGAGTGATCAATCATTTGATCAGTATTTATAGTAACATGATAACTTTACTCATTTGTGATAGCAAACATCTACCATGGTTCCCCCTCTCCCTCAGGGATAACTTTGCCCTAAATGGAAACCAAATTTTCTTGGCAACTGATTAGATCTTGCCTACAGGAGCTGCAAGACTCAAGTGAGATAATGGACATAAAAGTACTTTGGAAATCTTAAAATGTTATATAAACTACCACTGCTGATGGTGATGAGACTACTCCTATTGACAGTGATGACACTCTAGTCACCAGGCCTCCAGGTTTCATTTCCTGAAGCTACTACTACTGAGTTCAAGTAATGTTTATAGAAGAACACCAGGGTGTGCTGGTAAATATTTAAAAATTGTGATTTCAAGGGAAAAATATTTATGCATATATTTTAAAAGTTTAATATGTGTCATTAACCTTTTATTAAGTCTAAACAATCAACACAACATTAAATCAAGTTCTGATTTTAGTAATTGTTGATTTCTGATTTGTAAACGCTTGCACTAAAAAATTAATAAAGGATTCTTACAAGCAGGTTAGTATCATTTTTAAGGACACCTACCTCCCATGATGCAGCTACTAGTCTCCTAAGAACATTAAAATGTCCCATCTATCTTAGATTTAGAGTGCTTTTGAAGTCCAAATGAGTTGCTACACTGGCTTTCTTACTAGAGAGGTTTCTTTATGGAAAATGAGGTAGGGGAAGGGCCTTTTCTATAGAAGTTAAGTGACACTGTATTCTTGTTGCAGCTCAGAAACCTCCTTTTGTTTGCTATTCAGTTACTTCATCCTAAAACAGAAGCTCAACAATGTCAGACTCAGACCCATCTCTTTAATGCCACCCTGACTGGCTCAGTTTTTCTTCTAAATTCAAATTTTGTTGTTTTAGTATATGTACATTAGTAGCAGGGTCAAATTCAAATAGAAATGATGCTTCAAACAGTACATGTTGGGGCAGCTAGGTGGTGCAGTGGATAGAGTACTGGCCCTGGATTCAGGAGTACCTGAGCTCAAATTCGGCCTCAGACATTTAATAATTACCTAGCTGTTTGACCTTGGACACGTTACTTAACCCCATTGCCTTGCCAAAAAAAAAAAACAAAAAAAACTAGTACATATGAATCACTGAAGATTACATATTGACTTATGAAAATAAATATTAGCATTGTTTTCTATTGTATTTTTATTTATTTTGTTAAATATTTTCCCACTTACATTTTGATCTGATTTGGACCCACTGAGTTGATAGCTGTGTACTAGACACCTATATACTAGAGAAACCATATATAACAAAAAGCATACAAATTTTCCAAATATTTTGAAAATTTGACAATCCTTTTAGATTATATTTATTCTCTTATACTTCTATATTTAATAGCTAAATATGTCAAATAATTTCCCCCTATGTACCTATTACCTAGCTCAAAAAACTATATTAGCTATGTCTAATTTTTTTTCCCAACAGAAATTAGGTTACTTTTGTTTGTTCTTTTCATATACACAGACACACACAAATTAGCAGAAACTTGTTAGTTAAATGGGGGCTGGTTAACCTGATTTTAAAGTGGATAGTTTTTGGATGTATACTAATACATTCAGAATATTTTATTCAATTTATCTTAATATAAATTGATTAAACAATATAATTGTCCATTTGGCAATGTGACAAAAGGTCCATAATGGATGTCAGGAAGACCCAGGTCCAGGGTTTTCTTTTAACAAAACTTAACAAACTGTGTGACCTTAGAAAAGTCTCTTAAACTTTCAGATATTGCATTATCTCTTCTCTGATATGTAAAGATAAAGTGATTCAGAGTTAAGTGCTGGAGGAGATGAGATGGTTTTAACTCTCTGATTTACCCCTGAAGGTGACTACACAATGACACATTTATTCTTTGAAAAGTTAATATTAAATCCAAAGTAAAAATAAATATGGAATGCCATTTTCCCTATTATTGCTAATTTGAATAACTATCATTTTTTTTCTCCTGAAATTAGAATACTGTGTAGAAAAACTAAATCTTTTAAAATTAGTCAAACAAAGGGGCAGCTAGGTGGCATAGTGGATAAAGCACTGGCCCTGGAGTCAGGAGTACCTGGGTTCAAATCTGGTCTCAGACACTTAATAATTACCTAGCTGTGTGGCCTTGGGCAAGCCACTTAACCCCGTTTGCCTTACAAAAAAAAAAAACTAAAAAAATAATAAAAATAAAATTAGTCAAACACTCTGCTACAATGCAAAGACTAGCTGCTATGCAATCTGAGGGACTTGATTCAATTTCTGGCCTTTGATTTTGTCCCACCATGGTGGAACAAGTAGTTAAGTCACAACCTTCCTTATCTACATAATGGATGAGATAGACTTGACAAGCATATATTCAGTTTTACATAAGCAATAGAGATGGTAGACTGGACTTAGGAAGTTGGTTTTAAAATTTCCCAACCCAATCAGGATGTAAAAACTGAAAGAGCCTACAAATAACTTCACTGATTCTGATCAGACTTCATTAAGGAAAATAATGTTTACTCCTATCAGAGTTCTTGCTTAGCTGAATTTTATGGTAAATTACAATTTGCATTATTTTTTAGAGTTAATAAAGCTTTACAAATTTAGAATAAAAATATTTTATTTATCTCAAGTCAATTGAATCAATTAATCTTGGGCATATGTTTGTATATATGTGTGGTGTTTGTGTTAGCATGCAATATATAAGCAAATATTGTGATTCATTTTTGTATATGTGTGATAATATGAATTTTTCTGATTTGAAAAGTATTGCACAATTTATGATGTGATAGGAATATCATATCTTACCCTGGGACTTTTTTTTTAAACCATTTGATGTTGGGAAGCTGATTTTAACAGAAAACAGAAAAGGAAAATCTTCAAAAGCATCACTAATGACCTTATGATGAAGTTATGGGTAAAGGATCTCAGTGAATTGAATATATCAATTCAGTTCCTAGTATTATGTAGTGAAGGAGCCATCTGAGGAGCTGAAAAGATCATGGTTCAAGTGTTGTCTGGACAATCTTGGTAATATGATTTAGGCAAGTCCCTTAATTTCTTCCCTATCATCTCCTTCCCCTGTGTAAGTCTTTAAAATTATAAATTTTAGAGAAGGGCTAATCGACACTGGGGGAGAGAGTGCAAGAAGAAGAATGACAGATCCATTAACTCTTCCTATTTTGTATTGGGTATTCATGACCACAGCAATTCCATGGGTGTCTCAAGAGCTATTTTTTTTTATTTTGAGTAAAATAGCAGCTGGGATTGAATGGATTGAGTACTAGCTGAGTCAGGAAGATCCAAGTTCAAAATCTAGCCTCAGACTAGTTATCATCCTAAGAAAATCAGAGAGACTATATCTATAAAGCATTTTGCAAACCTTAAAGGATTGTTTGTTATTATTATTAAATGGTATAGCATCGCTGGCTGCTATTATTCATGATCACACTAAACTCAAGGATCACTTTGAAACTATGAATGTTAAGGCAGAAAGCATTTATTAAGTGTGTGTGAGACGATTAACAAACAATTGTTTGCTATCTCAAGCAAAGCCTCACTAAATATGTAGACAAATCATTAGATGAAGAATATTTTTTGGCTATAAATTTACTTTGATAAAAATATTCTAATAAGATTTTGGATAAGATCAAAGACCTAATGCTGGAATAAATCTTAAAGATTTTCTAACTCAATTCTCTCCTCTCAAGGATGAAGTAACTAAGGATCAGTCAGAGAAGCCACTTACCAAAAACTCTGTTAGACTGAGAGCTCCATAAAAGCAGGGATTTTACAAAACAAACAACACAGCTTTTCATCCTCGATCTTTCCTACAATGCTTATCAATAATTGAAATATAAGGCATAGGTGCCAGAGTAAAAATTTGAATTCAGACCGTGTGGCTTCCTTTTCACCCTTTGTGGAAGAATTAATATATGTATTTGGTAGGAGTAAAAAAAAAAAAGTTTTATTAAAGTATTTTTAAGAATTTAAATTTTACCATTTTTATGCATTCATGGAGTCCTTTAGGATTTGTGATGTGATTTACATATACATTATTTTAGTTTATCCTTAAAACAAACATATGAAATAGGTTCAAATGAGATTCAAACTCATTTAATCCTCATTCCAAGACTGGAGCTCTATAGAACACCAAGTCTTGCTCAGCCCCTCAAAAACCAAATATCCTCATTTCCACAACATGGGAAAGGGAAGAAATCTTCAGGTTCATTGCAGCTCCCTGCTCTTTCCTCTTTAAAAATTCAAGATCCTCCAGAGTCAAATGCCAGCCTTGACAGAGAGAACCACTGTAGCCTGCTTAACACAAGAAGTTAAGTTGAATTTCTTCTGAGTTCTTCTCTACCCACCCTCAATTTTGATGGGATATTAGCAATATTACTCTTCATGTCCATAGCTTCCAAAGAAGACTATGGAAAAGCTTCCCACATGGGGAATTTGGCTGGAGATCCAGTTCTGAAGAAGTATCCCACAGCATGTTATTTGTCTAATCTTCCAAAGTGGTTCTGGGTTATCTAACACAAACTTCAACTTTGAATGTAGTCTGACATGAGCTATTTAAAAGACAATTTTATTTTTTTTCCCCTCTTCTCAATGGACTTCCTAAATATGAATGTAGAAGAGAACAGCATCAGATTAAAAGAATCAAGTATCCTGACTGGAAATGTATTTGTCCACACTAGCCTGATAAGGTCAGAATTACATAACTTCTCTTATTTATGACTATCAGTCTATGGCCTCCAGGCACTTCCTAATGAAACTACTTGCAATGGGTAACCATTTTCAAGCTGTCAACATGTGCCACTAAAAGAGGAATAAACTACAAGTATATTTAATGTCCAGGCAAGACAGATGCAGCTCCAAATGTCATCAACACTTTCTATTTTTAAAGGGGGAAAAGCTGAGAATATTAACTTATCTTTTAATGGTCTCCATTCAATTTTAAGTAGAAACTAATTCCTATTTCCTAGAAAGGTTCTTACATTGTGTGGTACTGAATCTCTCAACTAGCAGAAATTTGAAAATTCCCACTGAGTCAAAAACATTCAGTATTCCCCACTATTTGTCATTTGCTTGTTTTCATTATATTTTTCTAGGCAATATTTTCTTAAGACTTGGTGAACATGATTCAAAAGCCCTTCATGGTGAAAGCAAAGAAGTACATCTAAATATGAAAGTAAATATTTATGTTTTGCTCAGTTATCAGCTTTGCTATTGTTCTCAAATGAACTTTTCATGAGGGATCTTGTGCTAAATGTTTAAACAAAATAATGACCTCGAAGTGTTTCAAAAGGGATTCAGTGACATTGACTTTTTTCTAAGTGATTCCAGCAACAAAGTTAACATGTAAAAGCAATTTTTAGGTGAAATCATTTCATGCCACCAGAAACTATTTCAGTAAGGGCAAATGTCAAATTAATTCTATCAAATTAGTCCATGCCTATGAGATATTACTAAAGTAATTGAAACAATAACAATGCAAATTCAAGGGGTAGTGAGGCCTTTCTCACATACAATTGGAAAATAAATAGCCATGGAGCCTTGGCATCTTGATTAGAAATAAACCAAATACTATCCAGGAGAAATATGCTATTGTCTGAAGTACATATATCCTAAAAGGAGGTGATTGGTGAGATATTTCTACCACTATAAATCATTTGTTTATGGGAAAATTCCTCATGAGACCTATGTACCAAGGTAAACTCTCAGAAATACCAGTCCATTAGTAGGGTAGTGGAGATAAAATGTTGCACTTAAAGAAACCAGGAATTTTGTAGATAATAAATGAAATTTCAGTGTTAATTCCCTTGCATTATGTATAGTTGACAAAAATGGACGGTGAAGTAGAAAATAAAAAAGAGTTGAGCCAGGGATTAGTACTCAAAATTGGTATAGAATCATGTACACAGTTTTAAGGATAATCATTTTTTCAGATGACTCAAGGAAGATTAAG
The DNA here is from genome assembly GCF_037893015.1 of Macrotis lagotis. Lineage (NCBI taxonomy): Eukaryota > Metazoa > Chordata > Mammalia > Peramelemorphia > Peramelidae > Macrotis > Macrotis lagotis. Next base: position 75,239,263 of record NC_133660.1, read on the forward strand.
AATGAGAAAAGGGCATGGATTCCCTTTCATTGAGTTTTCAGTAGAATGTTCACTGAATGTTCACATTCAAGAAATGGAGGAGTTAAATTTTAGGAAGTAGAACAATTGTCTTGATTCATTTTTTAAAAAATCTTAGGATCTGAGTTGACAGGGTCTGCAAAACTCATTTAATTCATCCCTAAATTTAACCAGCTCAAGGATACATTGTTGTTAACCATTGAATTTTTTAACTTCTCATATTTCAATTCATGCCTCACAATCTTAAATATTAAGTCATTTCCACCATATGAGATCTTTACCCCTATACTATTAAATATTGCTGGAGGAAGTTTTGCTACCTTAACAGCTGGGTCTCCTACAAATTTCTATCTATTCTCAACTGGATTCTGACTGCAATACTTTTATCTTTAATTATTCATCATTATATAGGCAGCAACTGTTTCTAACTTTTTCTCCTTCCTTTAACACTCCAGTATGATATCAAACCCCTCTCTCTTAGCATATGGGATGAACTTCCTATTTTACTTATAAAATTAATGACACTTTTCATAAACTTCTTGTCATTGCTATTCTTTATGTCAAAATTTCTTTAGCTTCACTTGTCCTTTCTTGTTTTACTCCAGTTTAAAAGAAACAAGGGACTCATTTCTAAAATATAAAGAATTGAATCAAATTTATAAGAATACAAGTCATTATCCAGTTGATAAATGGTTAAAGGATATGAACAGGCAGTTTTCAGAAGAAGAAATTAAAATTATCTGTAGTTATATAAAAATGCTCCAAATCAATATTGATTAGAGAAATTCAAATGAATACAACTTTGAGGTATCACTTCACACCTATCAGAATGATTAAGATGACAAAAAAAGGAAAAATCAATAGTGGAGAGGATGTGGGAAAACTGCAACACTAATGAACCATTAATGGAGTTGTGAACTGATCCAATCATTCTGGAGAACAATTTGGAACCATGCCCAAAAAGAAATAAAACTGTACATACCATTGATCCAACAATACCAATACTGACTCTGTACTCCAAAGAGATCATTAAAAAGGAGAAAAAGATGGACATCTATGAAAATATTTATAGCAGTTCTTTTATTTTAGACAAAGAATTGGAAATTGAGGGGGATGCCCATTAACTGGGGAATGACTAAGTTATGGTATATGGTATATGAATCTGATGGAGTATCATTGTTCAGTAAGAAATTATGAGTGGTCAGATGTTAGAAATGGATGGAAATACTTGCATAAATTGATGCTGAGTGAAATGAGAAGAACCAAGACAATATTGTACACATTATCAGCAATTATGATAGACATTTCTCCTCTCAGCAGTTTGGTGATCAAGGACAATCCTGAGAGACCTGTTATGGAAAATTCTCTGAAAAAATCTATATAGTCTGAAATCAGATTATTTTGACTTTTTGAAACTTCTTTCATATTTTTTTCTTCTTTCTCATATTTTCCCTCTTAGTCCTAATTCTTTTCAACAGAATAAAAATAGAAATATGTTAAACATGATTGTATCTGTACGATTTATATCAGATTGCACAATGCCATAGGGAGAAGGGAAGGAAGGGGGCAGTGGTAGAAAAATATGCAACTCAAAAGGGTGCAAATGACTTAAATGTTGAAAATTATTTTTGCATTTAATTGGAAAAATTAAAAAAGAATAAATAGAAACAAGACTAAGACTCACAGGGAAGCCATAATCTCAGTCTCTGTTTTCATGGGATAATGAGGAAAGATGTATTGAATATAAAGACTTGGATTCAAATTCGGACTAACATTCATCATCATTGTCATATTAAGAAAATCATTTCTTAATGACTTCCATAAAATGAGAATTTTGAATTAACTGGCCTCTGGTTATATCATTCTAACCTTATCTTTCTAACCATAGTTATTTGTTCGTCCTACAAACTTCCCCAGTTTTCCTCCTTAAGGAGCACACACACACATACACACACACACACACACACACACACACACACACACACACACACACATGAATCTTCTAACCATCTTCTTCTTACCATTACTTCTGACTCCTTCAAACTTCTCTTCAATCTTAACTGTCAAATTTAATGATATTTATAAGTGCCCATGCTCTTTTTCTGTCTGCAATCTTTGGAATTACTACCTATTTACTACTACTCATTCACTCCTCCATGTTGTGTGTGTATATATATATATGTACATATATATATATACACATATATATGTGTGTGTGTGTGTGTGTGTGTATGTGATAAATTTCCCATTACCTTAATATCCCCTAAGACTCTGTGTCTTTTTTAACTTTCTTTTTTTAATTTATTTTTTTTTACTTTTCATCCATTTGTATATGCATATTTCCAATTTATACAATTTCCCTCCACCCTTCCTTCCCACCCCCTCCCATCAATAGGGAAGAGTCAGGTTAGCATTTTTACATACATATTTTGTTAAACATATTTACAAATTAGCGATTTTTGGCATGAGAAATAAGGATTGGGGAAAGAGATGGCTTTTATAAAGTTTTCATCAGATTAGGTAGGGCTGGGTTTTTTTCTCTGTGTATTGTTTGTTTTGTTTTTCTTCCTCTAGTTGGGGAATAATATAGATCACTACTGGTCTAATGTAGTTGTCCTAGCTCTCTGGACTGTCTAGAGGAGTTACTTCCATCAAGGTTGTTCATCTCATAATGTTGTTGATATGTATATTGTTCTCTTGGCTCTACTCCCTTCACTCAGCCTAAGATCTTGTAAGTCATTCCATAGCTCTCTAGAGTCCAACCATTTATGTTTTCTTGTACTAAAACTTGCTTTCCCATTCCCCAGTTAATGGGCATCCCCTCAAAATCCAATTCTTTGTCACTATAAAAAGAGCTGCTATGAATATTTTGGAACATGTAGGACTTTTACCATTTTTTACAATTTCTTCTTGATATATTCCTAGAATTGTTGCTCTTTGGGCATAGTTCCATATTGCTCTCCAGAAAGATTAGATGCATTCACAAGTCCATCAGCAATGCAACAATATCACAATTCTCTCACAACCTCTCCAGTATTGATCATCTTCCCTTTTTCTCATCTTACCCTATCTGATAGGTATGAGGTGATACCTCAGAGCTGTTTTAATCTGCATTTCTCTAATCAAAAATTATTTGGAGCATTTTCATATGTGCTAATCTAATAGGTGTGAGATAATATCTCATTGTGGTTTTAATTTGTATTTTTTTAAATCCAGAGTGATTTGGAGCATTTTCCATCCTTATGACTCTTTCTTGAGCCCCCTTGTTTTCTTTATACTTTCTCATTTGATAATTTCTGTAACAGTCATATGTTCAATGATTTTTAAAGAATATATATATCTATATGCTTTAAAGCAATCCAGTAGCTGTACGTTCGAACACTTTTCCTACATATCATAATAAAATATCCCCACCAAATGTAGTTCATTATCTCCTCCCTACTCCAAGGAAATCTAACTCTTCTTCAGACTTGCCTATTTACTTCTGCTATGTATAGCGTCATTTTGTCACATCCCCAAGTCCATAATCATTCTTTATTTTTTGCCATTATATTTATTGCTTTTTTGACTTAATTTCCATAATGGCTCACAGTTAAGTTCTTCCCTCCACTCTTAAAGTCACTACTTTAGTTCGGACCCTCAATACTTCTGATAAGCTTTTGTGTATTTTTTTAAAATTGTTAATAATTTTTCTTATCCCATCACTTATGTTTCTCTCTCTCTCTCTCTCTCTCTCTCTCTCTCTCTCTCTCTCTCTCTCTCTCTCTCTCTCTCTCCCCCCCCTTCTCGCAGAGCCTCTCGATATGATAAAAATAAAAGCTAACCACAGTAACAAAGTAACTTACTGAAAAATGTTGACATTGCATGATTGTAGGTTCAAACCTAATTTTGGTGTCTTAGCATGAATTTTATGCTCCTATACCTGGAAAGATGACCTTAAGGAATAGATATGAACATTATATCCCTTTCCTTCTCAAAAAAATACAAATGATTTCCTATTGTCTATCAAATGAAACACTTCACATTTCAAAATGATCCAAGATTTATCATTATTCTATATTACTCTATTTTATGCATTCTATGTTCCAGCCAAACTTATTATTCACTGAATTTGCTAACTCACTGAATTCTTTGCCTTAAGTTTTACTGAGAAAGCTATGATGGACATCCCAACTTCCAAAACATCTCCTGACGTGAATGAATTAGAAGTAATAGATCAAATACTAGCCAAGATTCCATATACACTAAAGTGAATTGATGAAAACCACATGTCATCTACCTGATAATTTAGAAGGCACTCAGGGATGAAATTGGAAAAGTGTTTGCTAAAATATGTAACCTAATGTTAAAGCTGGCTACCATGACAAGGACTGGTGGTTTACAAGTGTGACTCCTAAATATAGGAAGGAGGCCAGAGGAAATCACTGTAAATGCAAATCGATGAGTCTCATGTTTGTACTAGGAAAATTAATAGAGTTTATAAGAAGGCTATGATCACTGAATACTTAAACAAAAATATCTTATTGGGCTAAGTTAAAACAATGTGCTTTCCTCAAAACCCATGTCTGATTCACTCTGGAAGAATTTACCAAGGCCAGACAAGGTCAATCATGTAATAAGTCCTTATCTCAAAGACCTTACATACTATGAGTGGAGATGACAGGTACACACCAATATATAAAAAATAAGTCCAAGGTAATTTTGGAACAGAATGGCAATCCTAAATAGATAGGAGACTAAATGTAAACTAAGCTTTGAAGGAAAACAAGGGTACTATACTAAAAAGACAGAGGGAAGAAGGGAATTTATTTCAGGCATACAAATGGACTCTTCAAAAGAATAGAGATAGACCATATATGCAAGGAACAGCAGCAAGATTAATTTGGGCAGATCACTGAATATGTGAAGAGTAGCTTTGCATAATGAGGCTGAAAAGGTAGGATAAAGTCAAGTGCTGAGAGGTTTATATAACAGTAATTTGTCCCTATTCACATTCCAGATCATCTTGTTATTTCTATAAGCAAATCTAAACTACTTTATTTGACAATAAAAGGCCTTGACCACCTGGTCACAATCTCAATTTTGGAATTTCTTAAACATTTCATCCATTCTGTAGGGAAGTCAAAGTGGACTATGGTTTTTGCTCATAGATTTTACTATACTTTGATTTTCTCTCCCTTTGTACTAGTTTCCCCACATACAACACCCCTGCATGGAATCTACTAACTCCTTATGTCCACTTCTTAGTATTCCTGGCTTCTTTCAATATTCAATTTAAATGCAAGTTTCCACATGAAGCCATTCATGATCCTTCCCAGTTACTAGAATTTTCTCCCTTACATTGCTTTATATTTATTTTCAATAGTCTGTACATACCTATATAAGACACATTATCTCTTCTATTAGAATGTGAGCTACTTGAGACGGGGATTAATTTTCACTGCCTTCATATTTCATTATTAATATGACTGCCTTTCAGAAGGCACTTAAATAATATTTGCTCATTAAATCAGCTATAACATTGCATCACTCTAAAACTATCAGTTGCAGATCTGATGAAGGTACATATGTGCTCTTCAGGTTCCCAATAAACCATTTCTTTGGTTGTTCAGACCCAAAGAGCAATACAGACCAAATATCATACATAAAGCAATATGCAAATTTTAAACAGCTTTATAAATACCAGCTATAATAATTGGCAAAAAAGATAACCAACTCTCACTTGTGACTTCTGTTTTGCCCCAGAAGTTTGGACCCAAAGTTATTGCCCTATGTGTTGCTATTGTTAGGTCATTTTCGGTCATGAGCAACTCTTTGTGGCCCCATGTGGGGTTTTCTAAGCAAAGATTTAAAATGGTTTGCCATTTCTTTCTCCAGCTTGTTTTATAGATGAGGAAACTAAGAAAAAGAGGGTTAAGTGATTTACCTAGAGTAACAAAAGGTAGAAAATATATATGAGGCCAGATTTGAAGTGAGGAAAATGTTTTCCTGACTCTGGGCTCTTCATTGATCCACAGTTCCCCTACCTTCCTGGTGCTCTATGTATAATTCATTAATACAAATTTGCAAAAATTTGAGTTCAGTATTAGATCTTCACTAAAATAGCGTGATTCACAATTCTCTGTCCTTCTCTTTCCCCTCCATGATCTCATTGTTTTAAATTTTACCCCTATTCCAAAAATTCTAAGGTTTCTTTCCTTTGTTTCAATTATGAGGTATAATTCTTCATCACCAATAATCTTTAAACATCTAAAAAGCAACATTTAGTACTGTGCACATAGCAGGTTCATTTTTAGGATTTTTGTTGCTATTTATTTAAATTTTAATTGCTATCTTATTTTTATTTTTCCAAATACATGTCATGAAAGTTTTTCAACATTCAACCATATGCACATGTATATTTTTAAGATACAAAATTTTCTTCCACCCTCCCTTCCCACCCCCATCTTCTCAATGATGAACAGTGAGGTTAACAATGTACATACATATTTGTGATAAACATGTTTACATATAAGTCATTTTCAGTATGAGGAATTAGGATTACATGTACATTGTTCTTTAGATTCTGTTGTCTTCATTCATCATCAGATTCTGTAACTCATTCCATGATTCCTTGTCTTAGAGTCCAACCATTTATGGTTTCTTATAGAAAAATAATATTCCATAGTATCCATGTACCATCACTGGTTGAGTCATTCTGCAATTGGTGGGCATCCCCACAATTTCCAGTTATTTGACTTTACAAAAAGAGCTGCTAAAAACATTCTGGAACAAGTGGGACTTTTATAATTTCTTCTGGGTATAGACCTAGAATTAGTATTGCTAGGTCAAAGGGTATTAACAGTTTTATTGCTGTTTGGGTATAGTTCCATACTGCCCCCCAGTATGGTTGGATCTGTTCACAACTCCACCAGCAATGCATCATTGTCCCAATTCTCCTGGAACTTCTCCAAAATTGGTCATTTTCTCTCTTTCTCATCTGAGCCAATCTCATAGGTATGAGGTGATACCTCAGAGATATTTTAATTTGCATTTCTCTAATCAATAATGATTTGGAGTATTTTCATATGATTGTATATAGTGTTAATTTCTTTTGAAAACTGTCTATTCATATCCTTTGACATTATATCAATCAGATAATGACTTGTAAACTTATAAATTTTTTGTAATTCTCTATATATTTTTGAAATGAAACCTTTATCAGAACTCCTAGTTATGAAGATTGTTTCCCAGTTTTCTGCTTTCCTTCTAATTTTGGCAGCATTGATTTTTAATTACTGCTAAAACTTTTTAATTTAATATTGTCAAAATCATTCATTTTTCAGTTTATAACGTACTTTATTTCTTGTTTGTTCATAAATTTGTCCCCTTTCCATAGATCTGATAGATAATAGTAGCCTCTTATTAAATATTTATTAACTGACTGATGGATGCTCTATAAGCATCTCAAATCCAATGTGAACAGCACAGAATTCTGACCAAATCTCCCTCCTTACCTCTACCTGTTGGAATCCATAATTTCCTTTTAAGCACAGGAACTGCCAGCCATTGAGGTTTCTCCTGATCCCAATGCCCTACTCATCAACCATCTCTTTTCTTTGATTCGCTTAACATAACTGCATCAATTTGGTAATGATATAGCTATCTTCCCTGCCCCCAGGAAAATATGAGTTCATTTCTTTTTTGTCTCTCTATCATCAGCACCAATCATAATGTCTTCTACTTATGAGGTTCTCAATAAATGTAGAATTTCTATATTGACTGTGATTTGTCATACTCGATTTTCATTTTCCTTTTCTGAGATGGTTGAGTTAAGGCACTTACAATAGTAAGCATGTGAATAAATTTGGCTTAGCTTAGTTTCAGCTGTATTGTATCACTTTATGAACCCAGCATCTGTTCCAGCTGCTAAAAATGCTGGGTTCATCTCTGTTTGCTTACAAGAGAATAATAAAATTGAATATCCAAATAATACTGCTAGTAGTAAAGCAAGGGTTTCCTGCTGATTTGTTTATGCCCTGATATCTTTTCCTTTTTTTTACAGCAGAAAATCTAAAATAGACTATGTTCACATTAAGAACCTGTTATAATATAAACACAAATAAAAGCAATGCATAAATTAATATTGATACATTATTTGAAACATCAATAAATCACAAATCTGTAAAAATCTGGATTATTTATATCTCTGAATACAGATCTTTAGTCTAACAGGGTTACTGGAATATTATTTCTATGGTTATTGGTTTAGAGAGGTGTGGGACATATAAGCAAGATCCCTACTTTGAAGACAATTAAATACATGTAAATAATCAACCATTGTATAAGTCTTATGAGGGAAAAAATTCAGATGCTAAAGAGGGGTCCACCTGGTAGAAGGCAAATGACTTTGATCATGAAACTGCAAGATGTAAGTTGATAATGTCAGAGGTCCCCATAGGTAAATCCTGGTCTGAAAATTTTGATTTTAAATGTTTCTTTCTCAGACCTGATTCAAAGATCTGGAAAAAGCAACAACTAGAATCTAAGAGATTTTTTATTGGACAGCTATGAGATGAGAAAAGAGAGATTCAAACAGGCTAGTAAGGGCAATATTTCACACATTCTTTCGACTGCATCATCTCACCTATGTAGAAAGGCACTGTTGTCTGGTAATGATATCAGCTTCCTCTTTTCACCCTTTTTTTCATTCCTGTGATTTCTGTCTGTTTACCTGTTTGATTGGCCTTTTCCCTCCACTTTCCCTTGCCCTTCAGCCATGAATTCCCCTGTTTCTTATCTGCAGTCCTTGTTTCTAACCTACCTCTTGAATGCTGCTGCTAACACAAAATTTCATTTCTTACAGTTTCTATCTCCCAACACAATACTTTTGCGCAAACTGTCCTCCATCCCCAGAATTCACTTCCTAGTCCTCTCCAACATTCAGAGTCCTTAGTTTCCTTTCAGTATCAGCCCCAATGCCACCTAATAAAAGAATTATTGATTCCCCTAGTTCAGTTATCTTTCTTTTTCCTCAATCACATTTACTTATCTGCTTATTTATTTATATCTTTCAGAAGAAAGTAAGGTCTTTGAGGAAGGATGCAGGATGTTTTTCATTTCTGTCTGTGTATCTCTACTGCCTAGCATATTGTCTTGCAAATAAGAGAAAATGTTTGTGGATTGATTTAAATTTAACTCAATATTTCATCATCCTGAAGTATGTTTTACCTTTTCTAGAATTTCAATTTTTTTCTGATCATAGTCTATTAACTTTTCATTTCTCCCTATGTCTTCTCTTATAAAATTTCATTCTTTATCCATTCCATAATCTCTAATCCCTTGACTCCCCAATTCAAGCCAAAGTCAACTTCTCTGCACGAGCCATTCTCTCTCTTTTTTTCTCCATCTTGACATCTTAGTGATCCCAATTCAATTCTACAGATTCCTTCATCTCTTGAAAGCCCTCTTATTATAGCGACAATTATGCCTAGCTAAATATCAGGGTTGGATACTCCCACTGTTTGCCACTTTGCTTTTATACATTTGTTTCTGAACAAAAATGGAGGAAATATTGTAATGTTTCTGAAAGGCCACACTATAAATTTATGTTGCACAACCTCGAATGGTCCCTGAATAGTGCTGAGGAATCCTAATAAGAGCTACCTTATCAACTCACTTCAAAAGTGGTGTTTCCAAAGCTCTGTCATTCCTCTTAACTACCCATAGCTCCCTCTCAAATGTTTCAGTGAGGAACCATCTCTTATATTTTTAAGAAAAAAAGAAAGTATTCACAGTGACCTCCTCTTGTCTTTTCCTCATCTATCTGATAATTTTGGTGATAACTTAGATGTATTCTATCACTTGACTCTTCCTTCATATCACTCCTTACTTATTCCAAATGCTAACTCCTTTACTTGTTCATGAAATTCCGTTCAAAACTGACTCCCCTGTTAGATTACTCCCTCTGTTATACCCATTATCGCATTTGTTTTCATTGACTCCCTCTCCTGGTTCATTTCCTTCTGCCTATACACATACACACACATACATACATACACACATGCAAACATATGTATATACTTTATCTGCACATCTTTCCCATTCTTATAATATAACCTTTCTCTCATCCTGTATCTCCTCTGTCCTTTTATGGTTAAGTACTTTGAAAAGGCAATCTTTAATAGGTAATTCTACTTTTCACTCTCACCATCTTTTTAATCTCTTAAAATGTAAGTTCCAGCCTTATCATTCCATCAAAATTTCTCTGTCCAAAGTGGGCAATAATCTCTGTTAGGATTCCAATGTTCTTTTCTCAGTCCTCATTTTCCTTGACCTAACTGAATCTTGACACTGCTTATTATTCTTTCCTCCTGGATAGTCTCTACTCTCAAGGTTTTTGGGACAATATGCTCTACTGGTTCTCCTAACGTCTTCTGTTTCCTTTGATGGATCTCCTTCCCAATCATATCCTACAACACAGTTGTTCCTCAGGCTTTTTGGCCCTCTCCTCTTTCCCCTCTATATTACTTCATTTACTGATCTCATGAGGTCAGAGGAATTTAATAACTTCATCTATGTTGATGTTTCTCAAATCTTGTATCACCACCAACCTTTTAGATACCTCACAGTGGATGTCCTTCAGATATATTTAATTCAACATGTTTAAAACAGAATTCAATTTTCTTGTCACAAAACCCTTCCTATCCCCTTTCTAATTAAATAAGGCAACCCTGGTATCTTAGGCTTGCTTCCTAGAAGTTATCCTTAACTCCTCACTATCTCTCATAACCTTTACAATATTTTTTGAATAAACTGTCTTCTTCTCTTCTGACATTGCCATCACTTTAGTGCAGGCCTTCATCAATTAACACCTTGATTATTACAATAGCCTTCTGGTGAGTCTGCCTGGCTCAGTTCTCTCTCATCTTCAATCCAACCTTCATTTGATCACCAGAGTGACTTTCCTAAAGCATAATTCTGTTCATTTCATCTCCTTACTCAATGAAATCAAGGGATTTCCTATTACATCCAGGATCACATAACACAATACTTTGTTTGACATTAAAAGTCCTTTCTAACCTAACTCCCTTCTATTTTGAGTCTTTGTACACTTTATTCCAATATACCATGCTTGGAATGTTCTCTCACCTCTGTCTATTGATAGACCATCCTATTACTTATTATTTATACTGTATATATATGTAGCTTACTTTGTGTGAGTATGTATGTAGATGTACATTTAGATATATATTTGCTTGCATCCCACATTACATTATAATCTCCTTGAAGGTAGGGGCTATAGTTTACCTCTTTTTTGCTTCTTCAATGTCTGACACATAAGTAGGCACTTAATTGATTGATTGATTGATCTTTAATTTATATCTATAAAAAAGAATGTCACATGATATCTGACCTACTTATCTAGCCTGGATTTCAAATTCTGGCATATCTCTATGGTTCCTCTTTTCTATTGCTCACCCTTTGGATTCTATTATGATAAATGTATTGATAACCTTTAAAACTCATCAACATGTCCATGATAAACCCCTTTAATGCCTTAGGACAAACTTTATGAAAAAACATGGGAAATTAAACTGACTGATGCTTCATAGATCTATAAATTTAATTTCTTGCCCCATCTCCCCAAAACATTTCTCCATGTTCATTCATTATGATGTAATTTTCTCAGATCTTATGCTTTATCCAATTACCATGATCATTGCTCAAACAGTTGCCCCTGGTTGCTCTGTCAAAAATTGCAAGGATTAAAGACCAAATTATTTATGAGGCCAGAATTTAAAGTAAATCACTCTCCCAAACTTTGATCTTTCTTCCTCACTTCAGCTTCTCTAATTCCCTCACTACTTTCAAAGTCAATCAAAAATCACTTTTCCCACAAGAGAACTTTCTTGAGTCCTCATTTTTAGTACTCTGCTTCTCACATCAAAAAATATACTTATATAGTTACTTTTCTATATCCATATTGCATTCTTAATATAGAATGTACACTTCTTGATCACAGGGACTATTTTATTTTAAATATTTTTACTCCCAGTTTTCTACAGTGAAACTGGTTATACTAGAGCAGGTACTGAATAAAAGTTAGATTGAATTGATGTACCAATTGAGCCTCCACTTTTTCATATACAAATAAAAAATTCCATTTGACTATGGACCATCCTAAAATAAGTTTACTTGAAGAACTTTTTTTTCCAAGTTGTATAGAAATTTTATTTTTGATGAATGTGCTCAATATGACCATACTTAGTTCACTGATCATCATTGAATCTGATTACATAATCAACCATAATGTACAATCTCAAAAATTCTTTTTTTAGGTTTTTTTGCAAGGCAAATGGGGTTAAGTGGCTTGCCCAAGGCCACACAGCTAGGTAATTATTAAGTGTCTAAGACCGGATTTCAACTCAGGTACTCCTGACTCCAGGGCCAGTGCTTTATCCACTACACCACCTAGCTGCCCCTACTCTCAAAAATTCTAACACATATCAAAGCTAATCTTTTTAAGGGGAAAAAGTTATGGCTACATTCTTTTGTTCTAAATTGCAAGTATATTTCTACATTGTATGACAGGGGAAAATGGATGGGAAGGGGTCAGGGTTTTGGTAGTGATAAAAAGATATGGGAATCAAAGTAGCTTTTTTTTGTACTGTCAAAGAATGGGAAATTGAGGTGATGCCCATCAATTGGGCAATGGCTAAACAAGTTATGGTACATTAATGCTATGGAGTATTATCATTCTATAAGAAACCATAAATGGTTGGACTCTAGAGAACCATGGAATGACTTGCAAGAGCTGATGCCGAGCAAAGGGAGTAGAACCTAGAGAGCAATGTACACATCAACAACAATATGAGGTGAACAACCTTGATGGAAGCAACTCCTCTCGACAGTTCAGAGAGCTAGAACAACTGTATTAGACTGATAATGTACTATATTATCCCCAACCAGAGGAAGAAAAACAAAACAAAACATACTTTAAAAAGAAAAACAACCCTTCCAAATCTGATGAACACATATCTCTTTCCCTTAATCCTAATTCCTCATGCCAAAAATTACTAATTTGTGAATATGGTTGACAAAATATGTATGTAAAATGCTAACCTGACTATTCCCTGCTGGGGGGAGGGGAGTGGGAAGGGAGGGTGGAGGGAAATTTCGTAACTTAGAAATATGCATGTACAAATCGATGAAATTAAATAAACAAACAAAATGGTTTGGGAAGTACATAGAAATTTAGGGAAAATTAAAAGACCTACAAGTTTACCCAACATGCTTTCTTGGAACACATTACAATAGAAAAGCAATACTATTATCAAAAACAAAAATATCCTTTGACCTTCAATGCCACCTTTTAATTACAGTCTATTTTTCTAGACTAAAATAGTAGAAAGCTCATTGCATTTAGGGTTAGAGAAAAAGAGTTTGTTTAAATAAGGTTCTGCTGCTTACTCCCTGTGTATTTTCTGCTTTTTCTAACAGTGACATTTGGAAGGTTATAAAACTCTCCAGGTCTCAGTTCTCTAGGTTTGTATTATTTCTCACTCTCTTGGTTTGAGGCAACCTGTCCCTCATGAATGATATTACATCTTGCCTATGTGCCATTGTACCATCTGTCCCCACAGACATGGAATATTTTCCTTGATTAGTTCTACTTCTTAAAATTCATTTCAAGGTTCAAATGAAGAACAGCTCTTAAACAAAACCTTTTCTAATATATTCTTGTATTATTTTCTTTCATTTGCTCAACAATGTAATTATAGATAGATATACATATATATGGGCAGAAGCATAAATAATATTATATGTATTTATATACTGTGTATTAAAATCTGTATATATATATATATATATATATATATATATATATATATATATATATATATATCTACAGTAGAGTATAAGTTTCTTGGTGGTTGAAATTGTTTCATTTTGATTTTTAAGTCCCCAGGGTCAGTCAATACCTGAATAGTAAATGTTCAGTTGAACTAATTTAAAGAATTTTGTTAGATATTTATAAATATCAAAGGCTATGCTACTACTTGGTCTGTATACAAAAAGACAGGGGAACAAGGTGGGGAAAGGACCATTATGTTGAGAAATATTTATTGTATCACTTTTCTGCTATCAGAAAGTTAGAAATTGGGAGGATACTCATCAATTGTGGAATGGCTGAACAAATTGTGCAATGTGTTTCTGATGGAATATTATTATGCTATAAGAACTGATGAGCAGGATGCTCTCAAATTGTTGGAAAGACATGAACTGATGCAAAGTGAAATGCACTATTTACAAAGTGATTGAACTATTGTAAGATGACCAATTATGAATGACTTAGCTATTCTTAGCAAAACAATGATCCAAAACAACTTTGAAGAACTTATGATGAAAAATGCTATTCTTTCCCAGACAAAGAACTGATGGTGGCTGAATACAGGTTGCAGCATACTTTTAAAAAAATTTCTTGAATTTTCTTTCGTCTATATTTTCTTTTACAACACTACTAAAATCAAAATATGGTCAACAAGACTGCATATGTAAAACTTCTATAATTTTAAAATATTAAATACTAAGAATAAGAAAAATTTTTAAATTTAAAAAATTAGAAATAATATGAATCTAAAAGGACTCTAAAAAGAATATAGAATGTCTCCCTTTTATAGTTTATATCACAGAACTATAGACTGAAAACTAGAAGGGACAATCCATTGTTTGTTCAGGGAATCCACACTACAGTACCAATCAACAAACATTTATTAAATGCTTAGTGTATCTTAGGTACAATGCTAAGTTCTGAAGGTACAAAGCCCAGAAGAAAAAAATAAAAAAAAAACTATCAGTCTCCATATAAAGACTTCTACTGAAGGTGAATCTACTACATCCTTGAATAGTCCATTTTAACCTTTGAACAACTCCAATGACTAAATTGTTTTCTATTTATGTTGATGTGGTTGCTAAATATTTTTGCAATCATGTCCAATTCATTGTGATCCTTTTTGGTGATCTAGACAAAGATACTGGAGTGGTTTGTCATTTTCTTCTCCAGTTCATTTTACATATGAGGATCTGAGGGCAGTGGTGTTAGGTGACTTACCTAGGGTCACACAGTCACTAAGTGTCTGATGCTAGATGTGGACATAGGAAGATCAAACTTTCTGATTCTAAGCCCAGTGCTCTACGTATTGTCTCTCTTTAATTTCAGTTCATTGCTTCTACCCTCTCAAATCAAGAAGAATATATTTAATCTCTCTGCCATGTGATAGGTCTTCATATGGTTTAAAATGGATCTCTACTTCATCTAAACATTCTTTTTCTTCAAGCTACAATATCCTTTCCTAACTCATCATTTTATGGCATGATTCTTAGCTCTTTGACATACTAGTTACTATCTTTTGTTATAAGATCCTGTTTATTAATGCATTTCCTAGAATGTGATATTTAGAAATGAACATAATAAAATACATGTAGCAAGAATAGGGTATGACTATAATTTCCCACCCTCATCACTGATGATTAATCATGTTTCTTAATAAAGCCTAAGATCTCATCATTTTGTTGTGTTTTGTTTTGTTTTATTTTTGCCTGTCATAGCACACTGTTGACTCACACTGAGCTTACAGTTCATCAAAAACCCCTGCTGTAAAACTTAGAGGGGGGGAAAATACTGAGTTCAAGAGCAATTTGGGATCATTTAACTATAGACAAAATGCAATGGAACATATTATCTCTATCACTAATACTCTCATTTGCTAACCATGTTTTTCGTTTCATTTTTTCCCATTCAAGTAATTTATCATATTGAATCAACAACCGAATCCCCCAAATGAGCACTTCTATATACTGCCCTGCTTTTTCTTGGTAAATATGGCAAATTTACCAAAAAATGAAATGAGAGCCATTAGCAGGTGCCAATTTAGTAGTTAATAAGGCTTAGTACCTACCATTAAAAGTGTTTATTTGTGCTACAAGAATACCACAGTCAGATGTGCTTCATCAGGTTTTAATGAACCCCCTCTATACCATGTGGATGGAATTAGAATCACCTGTTACTTGAAAAGAATATTGTAGGTACCATGGATAAAACTCAGAACTTAGAAAGATAATATTCAGTCATATATACATGATATATACAGGAATATGTGCTAGTAGAATAGAAGACAAATACTTTTTACCTCTTAGATTGACCTCTGTGCTTTCTAGAAAATGTTAGAGAATGAGAAGAATTTTGTTGCTTCAGATACCCATATCCCCTTGAGGTTTCTTAGTATGCAACCCCTGAAATAGCCTGAGTGGAAATGAAAGTCTATCATTACAATTTGACTTTAGTTAAATTTGACCTTCTGACACTAAGTCGGAGGACTGATAAAAGAATTTGAACCTTCCAGGAGGAAAAATTGAATTGTTTCATTTACAGTTTTAATAAATACTACATTCATTGTTATGGCTTTGAATTTTTTATAACTTTTGGCTGATTAATAAAAGCAAAATCTTTAAATCTACTTAGATATGATTTTGTGTGGATGTGGACCTATTGAGTGACAGAAATGAGTATCATATTTGCAAAACTCCCTCTCACATCAGAGGCTCTTAGAAAACCTATTCACCTTCAAAATCTTTTAGAGTTACTATATTCTATAGAAATTACACAAATAGGAGTCCTTTAAAGAACTGTTAAATAATATGCTAATAATAGCTAGGAAAGTCTTCTAATTATCTGGCTTTTGACAAAGATAAGTAGGTGGCCAAGGAATTTCCATAGGGTATGTTATTCAATGCATGAAATACATTTCAATGTTATATACTCAGTATCCATGATGATGCTTTAGAATTGGAAGCCCCTTAAATCTTGAGTTCTTAACTTTGTTTCCATGAACATGCTGCTACCACCACCTTTCTTTCAGGAATCTTTGATTTAGATAAGAAAAAAAAGTTTTCATTGGTTTACTTCAAAATCCAATTGCACTTTATTTTTGTACATTTATAAAAAATATTAATTTATGGAGATCACACTCTTCACCAGTGTGTCAGTTCAATCTCTGCATCCATTATCCAGTGGAGATTTGACCTGTTGAAGATACTACAATTTGTAGTATCTACTAGTATCTTGTAGTATCTAGATCTTGAAGAACTTAAAAAACCAATTTAAGCACCAAATTCTTTTGCAAATGCCTCACGATTAGAAACAAATATGTTTTTTATAATGGAAATTTCATTAAAGAAAACAAATTACTATTTTGTCACTTCACACTAATGACCACTGAGTTTTTCTTTCCATCTCAGAGTGAAATCTATTATTTGTATTCTCTCACTACTAGTGTGACAAGCAACTTGAGAATAACAACTGTCTTATTTCTCTGTTTTTACTCTCATTTAGCACAGAATTTGGCAAGTAGAAAGTGTTAAATAAATGATTTTTTCAAACATTCATTATTTATAATTATTGATATGCCTGTAGGAAAAATAATAACCTATCATTCTTAAAGACTGTCCCATTTTAACTTATCTATTATTAGGACTTTTCCCAGTTGGGAAATCAGCTACTGTCTATCAGCTGTGTTCCCTTTCCCTTCTGTATACTCCAGCTGAGGGAGAGGAAACTTATACCAGCCTTTCAGAGATCTAGCAACATCCTCATGAAAAACTCTCAAAGCTATTTTTGGTCTGGGGAACCACTCAATTCTTTAGCTCTACAGACGAGGACAAGTGGATATTCCCTCAATTTCACTCTTTCAGAAAATATAACTCTCACTAAGTTGTAAATCCTCAGAGGAGGAAAACATCAACATAACAAGCAAAGAGAATAAAATGAAGTATAAATTAAAGCATTGTCTTACATCTTTAATCCTTGTATATTAATGGTACCTACAAGAGTTCTAACCCTGAACATAAAAAGTTGATCTTCACCTAATCACCTGCAAATATGAACTGCCAAGGCAGCTTAGCAAAATCTCCTGGACCATGGCAGTTTGGCATGTACTAATTTGGATGGGCTATCTTGACCAGTTCATGGCCATGCCACAGATAGAGCCCACAGGCAGTACAAGAGGGGTCTGTCGTTAGAGCAAACCTTCTGTTTGCTTATGTTCTGTCACTAATTTCCTTAGTAGGTGCAAAACCAGGTTTTATTTGCTTATGTTTGCTTCCCTAATCCCCTTTAACAAGGTCCCCTTAACAGCTCTGGGAGTCTCCGGTAAACAGACTTGACTCTCCTTTGTAACTGCTTTTTAAACTCTCATTTTCCTCTGTAAAACCAGGGGCCTTGATTAGACAATCCCTCAAGTCCCTTCCAGATTAAAAAAAAAATATGCTTCAAGGACTACATGATTTCTAAGAATTTTTGCAATTCCAAAAAGTTTACAGTTCTGGTATGAGAAGGGTAGATTTGTACATTTACACTATCATTTTATTTATATCAGAAAAAAATACTGTGATCTGAGAACTAGGATATTTCTAAGATATTCCTAATTCAAAAAGTCTGTAGTTTTGGGATATTCTCTTGCACATAATAATTTAAATATTATCAATAGTTTGACACTAGAATTATCATCTAAGAAATAAGTTATCTTCTAAAAAATAAATTATTATGATGGTTCCTAATGGACAAAGTTTCTATGTTATTAGATGTAACTGTCAAATCAATAATGAAGGCACTTGTATTAAATGGATCAGATCCTTACCTCACTAAGGACTAGGAAGGTCAGAGGGGCTGTTGAGCAGCCTCTGTTCATTAAGGTGCAAACACTTGGTAAAGATTTTTCCAGAGAACAAATGCATGCATTAAACATGGACTGTGAATACAGACCATAATTAGCTTTGGGCAGGGATTGTCAGTATTAATAATTACCTAAACAACTAACATTTATATTAGTATTTTGTAGTTGTAGCTAGAGAGAGAATGACAAGATTCATATGTTATATGTCAAGATTTCCACTGCCTATATATTTCTAGATTGTTTTATGTATATTTGAAGTTCTGGGATGAGTTCCCTTAAGCATTTTCAGATGTGTTAGACAGCAAAAAAAAGATTAGTTTGGAAAATTGAGGATTTTCTTGTTTGTTTGTTTTTAACATTGGCATATGTTCCACTTAGACATTGTTGCTATTGTATCTGCTGTGTCTTCTCAGTTGTGTCTGACTCTTTCTGACTTCATTTAGGGTTTTCTCAGTAGGGATATAGGTGTGATTTGACATTTTAAACAGATGAGGATTAAATGACTTGACCGGAGGTCATATGGCTAAAAAGTGTTGGAGGTTGTAAGATGAATTTTCCTGAGTCCAGGCCCTACACTCTATCTACTGTGCCACCTAACTCCTTTTCAGTATAGATCACTATTAAAACAAACAATGAAAAATCCTTCCCATACATCATTACTTAAAAAATGATAAAATTATATGATAACTTTGAAGACACTTGCCTCGCAATGACTTTGAGTGAGACTCAAACCAGATTAAAATGTAATTGGAAAATATTTAATGTTAGATAGAATAGATAGAGTTACACTTCAAACTAAATCAATATGCATCCTTCAAGGATCTTAAGTATGGTATTTGAACTTGGCATAAATGGTATAATAGAAAGTATTAGGCAGGCCTAGGTTGAAAACTTAGAGTCAAACAGTCTATTTCACAATAACTTTATGAGCCTCTGAGTTACACCTCTCAGTAACCTGATGATTCTTTGTTCTCTAGCACTTAAAGTTGTAAGTTACTTGTTGACTTTAGTAGATAGAGTTAACTCATTATACTTTTTCTTTACCAATTAAATTATAGGACTAATATCAGTTTATTGGTTTTAAAATTTTATTTTGTCAAATAAGTCCCAATTACATTTTTTTAGGGTTTTTTTTTTTTGGCAAGGCAATGGCTTGACCAAGGCCACACAGCTAGGTAATTATCAAGTGTCTGAGGCCAGATTTGAACTCAGGTACTTCTGACTCCAGGGCTGGTGCTCTATCCTCTGTGCCACCTAGCTGCCCCTAATTACATTTTAAACTAGTTTGTGCTTCACTTAGAGGGAGGGACCTCACTCAGAGTTGCATAGATTGATGTATGCCCAAAAGACATCATTCATAGCATTTTATCACCTTAAACTATGAAATCAGTACTTATTCATATCTACATAGAAATTAATATGCATTGATATATGTTTACTTATAGGCACATGCATGTTTACATGCAATTAAATATAACATGCATGCTTTATATGCACATCCTTTAAGCAGGTACTTTATTTGCAATTTAGGATTTAGGGCAATTACCCAGACCACAAAGAGTTCAGGAGAATTACCCATTCAGAGTTATGCAGGGAAGTTGTTGTGAACTATCTGGGGAATTCTGTGGTTCAAAGTTACTCCAGTCTAGGATGGGAGTGACCTTGGATTGTTCATCTTTCCTATAACTTCCCCCTTCCCCCAAATTCCAGTTTCGATACCTAACCTTGCCCACTGGTGAGTAAAGCTTATGCTGGCATGACAGGAAATGACATGGTGGATTTCAAAGTCATGCACCTTGGGACAGGAAGGACCAGTATGTAGCTTGCCTATTGAAGAATACCTGAGCCAAGTGTTAGACCACTCCCAAGCATGACCTGTTGCCAACCCACTATAGAAGTGTATTTAAGAAGTAGTGTGGTCCCTTCTGGCTTCTTCTTGACCATATCTTCATCTTGCAAGGATGGCAATCACTCTTTTTCTTAGGGCACTCCCAGCCTAGGCCCTGCTGGATACTATGGGATCCTATGCCATGTGGCCGGACTAAACCAGCCCTTATGGCTGTCTGTCCTTTTTCTCTCCTTCTCTTTCCCTCTCTCCCTCTCTATAGACTAATGTGGGGGAAAAAATCAAAAGAAAGAAACCAAAAAACAGAGAACAGCTGAAACCATGACTAACTTTTCCAGAGATACCTTTTCCTGATTCTCAAGGGCATCAACCGGTTTGGTTTATGATATATCATACAAGAACTTGGAGATATGTAAGTACTGCACAGTTATGGTCAAATGTAGAAAACAAAATATTCCAGGAAACTTCATTGTAACAGTCAAAAAAAGTGAATCAACACCTTCCATAAAGAATTTTTCAACATGTCATCAAATAAAATGATATTATAGAGCTGCCGATTGAATAATGATAGATTAATTTAATATTTTTACTCCTAGATACCATGTAAGGAGTAAAAAATAACTTTAAAACATTATTATTCAATTTGACAAAAAATGATAACATTTCTACAATGAAAAAGAAAATTTATAATCTGCAAAAACAATTATAATTTTAATCCAGTGTCATTTTATGCATTTGAATTATACTTGGCAATATTTTCTATTTTATGAAAAAATTATTAATTATTTAGAGATCATATAATTCCATGTGCATTTTTCAAATGACTAACAATATCTACTGCATTCTCATTGTAATCTGACAATTATCATAATGTTGATAGAGAAAAAATAGGTAAGTGTTTTCAATGCCTTTCCTGTATTATTAAGGAACTCTTATCTGTGCTTCTCTGGCATTTTCTGTGAGTCTTTGACTTCTCCATTGTTCAGTCTTTTTCAAATGTAAATTCACTAAGAAAATAAAAAGCATCCTCAATCACTTCCCTGACCCCTTCTCCACCTGTCTGGCACATAACCTACCAAGAAGTATCCAGTCATGTCCAGGTTGTCACTCCTTAAACCTTTCCCCTGATACTCCCTGAACATGAAATGGGATAGGCTTCCCCATAAAATTTCTGCTCCTCCCTTTTCTCCATGCGGGATCAATGTTGATCCCAGCCATCTATCTTTCTCAAGGGAACAACCTTTCCCTTTCCCTTACTTGTCAATGTTCTCAACCAACCCAGCTTGTAACTGTTTCTTCTTTGCTTAAATTTTACTAGCTTCTTTAAAAAATTCACTCTCTTTACCTTGTTGCTTATCTGAAGAACTCTGTGAATTAACTTGTAACTCTGAAGTAACCTAAGAATGAAATTTTATGCCTTTTCTTACCCTCCTGAGCCAGAGAATCTTGTGATTTCTTCACTGATAAATGAACCCTCCTTGAACAATTCCCCCTACTTTAATAAGAATGAAATTGAAGACACAAAAACAGAGAGGGGATATAAGGGAGGATAATCCAAATTAATTTCCCAGCTGTCATTTACATGCTGAGGGAACTTGGATCAGTCATTTCCTCTTTCTATACTTCACTCTATTTTTGCTTATAATAATGTAATTGGACCAAATGAGCTCCAAATTTCTAACTGACCTAAAATTTTATAGCTACAATTCATGCAGGATTTCATCAATGTTATTAAAATACTGAACACTGTTTATTCAACTTATTTGTAATTGTTATATCATATATCATTTAATAATATGAAGATACGATTTCATAATAGTCATATAAATGTTCACTGATAGTGACCTCATGTATGAATAAAATGTAGCAGGACTAAGCTTTTGGAGTAGGCATTCAGTGATTTCGGCATGCCAAAATTTCAGAAAACAATTTGTTTTCTACATTGTCTTAAATTTTGTTAATTATGGAGTTATTTGAGCCAAAATTCAAGAATCTGTTGGAGTTAATCTAAAAAAAGTTTTAAATGAAAAGCAGAAAAAAAAAGCATTTTACTTTCCCCAAGTTATGCAAAGTTTATATGTGAGGTATTACTGCTAATGCCTCTCCTATATTTCAAATTCTTTGATATTTTCCCCATGTTTCCTCCTTCCCTCACTTCCTCCAACACTCTGTCTTGCCAGGCTTTCTCACTTTGCATCACATTTCACATTTTTAAGGACTGGAGTCATAAATTTATTTCAGAAAGGAAATGTGTTGTAGAAAGGGGATGGCTGGGTGGTGCAGTGGATAGAGCACTGGCCCTGGAGTCAGGAGGACCTGAGTTTAAATCCAGCCTCAGCCACTTCATAATTACCTAGCTGTGTGGCCTTGGGAAAGCCACTTAACCCCATTTGCCTTGCAAAAAAATGTAAAAAAAAATAAAGAAAAGGGTTTCACTAGCTTTCAAATCATTGGAATATGTATAATTAGCTGACATTAAAAAAAAAAAGGGGATGATTGTTTAAATGATGTCAAAGACTTAGATGGATGTACAAAACTTTTAACTCTTTTGGACCAAACTATCCAACAAAAACCCCTCAAGGGCATCATTCAGAATTCAATACCCATTCCTAAATACAATGTAACCATACCACAAAGTAGAAAAACAAATATAATTTGCCCCTTTTAGAAGAGTGAGGGCTGCTACAGCCTGCTAGTCACAGATTGGACATACCTTAAAGCTGTCTTTATGAATAAGTAATTTTTCCCTTTTTTGTACTGGGTTTTATTTTTAAGAGATATTTTACACCACATCTAATGACCAAACAAATCTAAGATAATGATGTGTCATAACATTGACTGGGATTATTTATATTTATTTAAGACATAAATAACCCTGACATTTTAATAATATATTCTCTTTTTCTACATGCTGATACAGTGTTTGTACAAGACAAGAGTAATCATTTCTAATTCCTTAAGGGAAGAAATTATGAAAGAGACTGTCTAGTTCATTATATGTTCTGGGTAGCAACCTGGTAAATATTAAACTTGTCAAAATTACCTGAGTCTATTACCTTATGGTTTTTTGATATTAAGTAAATCATTAAAAACCTGAATATCCCCTTTGACCCAGAAATACCACTACTGAGTCTATACCATGAAGACATTATGAAAAGAGGTAAAAACATCACTTGTACAAAAATATTCATAGCGGCTGTGATTGTGGTGGCAAAGAATTGAAAATCAAGTAAATGTCCTTCAATTGGGGAATGGTTTAACAAACTTGGTATATATACATATATGTCGTGGAACACTATTGTTCCATTAGAAACCAGGAGGGTTGGGAATTCAGGAAAACCTGGAAGGATTTGAATGAACTGATGCTGAGGGAGATAAGCAGAACCAGAAAAATACTGTATACCCTTACAGCAACATGGGGGTTATGATTGAATTTGATGGACTTGCTCATCCCTTCAGTGCAACAATCGGGGACAATTGTGGGCTATCTGCAATGGAGAATACCATCTGTATCCAGAGAAAGAATTGTGTTCTTTGAACCAAAGACAATTACCTTCAAATTAGGAAAACAAACCTGTTATCTTATTATGTAATTTTACTATCTCATACTTTATTTTTCTTCCTTAAGGATATGATTTCTCTGCCATCACATTGAATTGAGATCCATGTATAACATGGAACCAATGTAAAGCCTAACGGGGTGGGGGGGTGGTGGTGGTGGAAAGCAAGAATGGGGGAAAATTGTAAAACTCAAAATAAATAAAATCTTTCTTAAAAAAAATAACCTGAGTCTGTTTCCTCATCTTTAAAAGGGGAATAATAACACTTTCACTACTTGTTACCTACTTGTTATAAACACTAAATTATATGGGTTTGTGTTTTGTAAATAAAGAGTGCTACATAATTACAGATTATTATCATTATTATTATTATTATTGAAAATTGAAGTAAAGTTTATGTAAACTATAGTTGTATTCTACTCATCCTTTCATGTCCTTGTCATTTTCTCAAAATTATAAAATTTCTACTGAATATTTTCTAAGTTTAGAAAATATCTTTATTTTCTACTCTGTATGGTCTTCATTTTCCTCAGTAATTCAGAAGTCATGATAATTGAAAAGGCAGAATAATATGCAATCAAAAAATATTCATATTTTAAAATATATGAGAGATGATTCAATAGGGCATCAAGAAATAAGACCTGCAATTAAGACCATGATAATGAATTCAAGACCTGGATGGGTTTCAAAGAAACAAAAAACTAAAATGAATTATGCTTACTTTTTCTTCTTTTAAAAATACTTTTATGATCTATAGTGTCATGTATATATCTATCCTTTCCACCATAACAATTCACCAGATATCCATGATTTATTTTGTTACTATAAGGTCTGACCCCTTAAGCAAGTCAGCCTATGAATTTCCCAAAAGTCTAACTACAATCCTCTCCAATGATAGAACCTGCCAAATCTGGGGAATTGATCTACAACCCAATATTTTAGTCTCTCAAAAGATGTTTGAAAAGAAGGTTATTTCTAAACCCAGCTTCCTGTTGTTATCTTCAAATGTGAAAAAGTAAAATAAAGTTTTAAAAAACTAGCAGCAATAAAAGGGGTGAAAAGAAATTATCAAAAGGAAAATCATTAGAGAGATTGAAAATATTTTTATATCTGCATAATGCAAAGAAGAAAAATGATGATGAAGAGAAATCCTATAAGGAGAAATCACCTCAAGAAAAGACCAATATTCATTATCCACATCTTTCTATTTACAACTAAGTTCTTTTTTAAAAAATGCAGAACAAATATTAAAAATATCAGCAGTCGAAACAACCCTTTATAAAAAACATATAAAATTATGAACCAAGAGAACATTCTACACATTAACAACTTTGTGAGTTGACCAACCTTGCTGGATGCAGCTCCTCTCAGTATTTCAGAGAGCTAGAACAACCCTAAGGGACCTCCTATAGACAATCCTATCCCTATCCAGAGGAAGCAAAGCAAAACAAAGCAAAACAAAACAGAAAGAAATACCCTTCAGAATCTGATGAACAATACACTTTTTAAAAAATTTCTCTTATGCATTTCCTATCTCACAATTTTTTCTCTTTTCCCTTAATCCTAATTCATCATACCAAAAATGACTGGTTTGTGAACATGTGTAACACAAATGTGTATGCACAATATTCACCTGACTGTTCACCACTAAGGGGAGGGGTCAGTTGGGAAGGGAAGGTGGAAGGAAATTATGAAATATAAAAATGTGAATTTTGAATATGGATGAATGCTGAAAAACTCTCATAACATATCTGGGGAAAAATCAATTAAAAAAAGAAAGAAAGATATGGAAAAACAACAGAACTCTTAAAGAATTTGAAAACATAGAAGAATGGGAGGAGTTCCTGCTCTTTTGTAAGTGCCACTCACTACTGACAGTAGTCAGCAAAATCCTGACAGTTGACTTAATCTCAATGAGATAGGTCTTTGTACCACTTACAGATGAGATCTTTACTCTGTTCCAGCTGTACAATTTTCTTGACTTTTATTTATTATTTGATTTGCTGAAAAGCTGCATTAGCTTTTCAAAAGGGGTTTTTGTAACCAGCTTTGGTAGAAAGGAGCTAAACTCATTCTATGAGAACAATTAGGGAAAGTATTTTTTATGCTGGACCTTCCAATATATTATCACTTTAGCTAATCAGTAGCTTTAGTGTCCTAGATAGCTTTAATTTTAGTCCCAGTCTGTTTAGAAATACATGTCAAGTAACAAGTATTTTGCCGTGTTCCTCCTTCTGCATCCAAAAAGGAGCAGAAGGAAATTACAGAGTCCCATGGAAAGGGGTAGGCTAGATCCCTTATCAAATATTTTTGCATGCAAAATAGAAGTCAAACTGTCTCTATATATCATATAGCTATCTTAATATATCTTATGCTGTAAACATCAAAATCCAGGAATTCCAAAGTTCAAACCTCACTAAATATCTAAGATTTATCATTTCAGAATAGATAGAAATGAAATCTGAAGACCCATTTGGGTAAATCTAAGTCATGAAATGAGATTGCCCTTTATGAAGAAGCTTGAAGAAGCATGAAATTTCTGGTAGATAACACGGACAGGGCTTAGATGGACAAAACATATTCAAACAGAGTACAACAAATATAACTCACACATGAATTCAAATACATCCATACCCATGAAATGAGATTACTTAAAGAAATCCTGATGCTGTTATTAAATAAGCAAATTTTAAGAGGTTGGAGCAAACAATTCTGTGTTCAAGATTGCAAAGTGCAATTATTCTCTAGATCTTTTCGTAATATCACTTCTACTTAATTGAGGAAAACAAATTCACCTTGGGGGAAAAGGATTTCTGACATTCTTTTCCTTTAGTTATGCCTATTAGATTCCTAAACATCTACAGCAGGAAATTTGTATACCAATTGAAAATTGAAATACTCTATTAGAACACAGTAATGCATAATAACAGAATAAAATATGAGAAAATATGAGAATAAAATATGAGAAAACTCTTTAAATGAAAACAAAAAATAAGATTCCTATGTTTTGTTTACATAGGATCATAGTTTTAGAGCAGAGAATTCAAGAGGTCATCAAGGCCTCTTAAATGAAGGTCAATCCCTTCTTTAAAAAGAGAAGGAAACTAAAGATCAGAGAGATTAAATCTTTTTTCCAACATAAAAGAACAAATGTCTGAGTCAGGTCTTTCTGACAACATGCACAGCATTGAGTATATTGTGACTCTTAACTGGCTGATATATTTTCACATTTACAGAATCTTCTACACCAGCTTTTCCTTATCTATTTCATATAATTCATAAAAGATTGACTTCAATTTTATTCAACAAACTTCTGTTAAAAACCTGTTAAAATCCTTAAACGATTCAAATTATATTAAGTGACCGTCAAAGAGGGATCCCTCATGCATGTTAGGAATGGGGTACAATCTAAAATTTTACTACCTAAGTAGGACATTAATGTTCTCAGTGTATTTTGGTTTTCTATAGATGAATATGCATCTATTCACTGAATTTGAAAGGAATTCCCTTCCAGGCCAGGGTCCATTTGTTTTTATGAACACTTTTGGAAGCATATGATGAATATATATATATTTTTATATGTATATATATATGTATACATATACTGTATACATATATATATCTTAATCCAAGTTCAAATTCCCTCTGAAATCTGTACACAGATCCCAGGTTAAGAACCTCTGCTCTAAAGTAATGAACAAGAGTTAATGATAAAAGTTACTCTTGCTGGGCAAAAAAAAAGGACATATGAAAGGCAATACAAATAGCTCTGAAATAATGAAAAACATATGCTTTCCACAATAGTTTTCCTTTTTTCTTCTGAGCTAAAGTCAATATTGACCAAGGTTATGCATTCTGGTATGTTGTCATCCTCATCCTCTTGTTTATCCTCATCATCACCACCATGGCTACCTTCATTAATTAACATAGTACATTAGGGTTTTCAAAACACTTTTCACATATCACCTACCCTTCAGGTTGAGAAAACAGAAAGACACTATTCTAAGGTTAGTTTATTCAGGTAACATTTTTTTCCTGTGGGCTGAGAGAAACAGAGTGGATTCCTGGAGGGAAAAATATGCTGGGATGCCTTTTTAAAAGCTTATGTTATGGGCAGGTTAAGTTGAAAATTGTTTCACTTTTGTAGATCTTTTAATGGAAATGAACAGCAAGTTCAGAAGCAGGTGAGAAAATTGTAAAATGCAAATGTCTAAATATAGAGAAGAGAAGACTAGTGCAACTGGTACCATGGCAATGAAAGTAAACTGCATTTCTTATCAGGAAAACAAAAGCATTGGGTTGGATTAAGAAAGCAGGTAGGAAACACCTGTCACTTTTCTCTATCTTTTCTTTTCTGATTTAGGAGAAATAAACACTGAGGTATAGGTATTGGAAGGGAGACACTGAAAGTGAGACGGCTGTCCCTGGGCTTTGCTGGAATGAATCCCTCTTGGAGTGGTAGCTAAGATATTAGGTTAAGTACCTAATAGAAGAGGATGTTTAGAAGGTGTAGCCAGGAATGCAATCAATTTCCAACAAGTTATGACAAGGACAGAATTGCAGGTTTGACCAAAGACGAGGTTGAAAAAGTGATGAACAGAATTGTAACCCACTTTTTATATTTCTAATATATTATGAGGATCAGATAAATGAATGTAGTTTAAAAACTGTAAAAACCGAATACAGACGGAGTGATTATTACTGGTATTATATTTTTAGTGTCCCATTAACTTGGAGTTTTATCTTTTATTTCTACAAAGAATATTTCATTAATCTTTTCCTTATTGTTGGTCTTTTATTAGAGTTTTCTGTTTATAAGTTAGAATTGGATGTGCAGTGGTTATCTTAGGATTTGTTGGCAATTAAGTCCTTGTAAGAATTTTTCATGACAGGTCTTTTATCAAATAGGAAATAGTACAATCTCCTGGAAATACCTTTTACTTACTTATCTGTGTTTCTCAATCATCAGTTTAGAACTGACAGATGTCTGTTAGTCCAACTATCTCATTTTTCAGGTTAGAAAACTGCAGCCTAGAGAAGTTAAGGGACTTGTTCGAGGGCACATAAATAGTAAGGGAGCAGAAGGAAGATAAAACACAGATTCTTAAGTTCCAAAACCTGTCCTCTCTCAAACAAGTTAAGGATAATTATTGGCTCAATTTCAACTTTGTAAGCTCAGGTATTTACAAATAATATTGCAAATAATTTTATGTTAGATTGAATTCAATCAGACTTTCTCAGTTCAAAAATAGCCTATCAATTTGAAATGATTTGCATATCCTAATGACCTTCAAATTTAGGGAAGAGATTGATTCACGAGTTGGTGAAATTTTGTTTACAACTTTTAGAAGTAGTTGTAGAGCAGGATCTAAGAGTCAACCAGGAAACTGGGCTGACAGTCATGAGAAAGGTATAGGATAAATGCACAAAGGACTTCAGTTCTCTATTTCATCTCTTTTCTTTTTCTGTTCTGATGGGCAGAGAAACACACAAATGAGGTATTCATCTTACACATAGTTCCATCTCAGAGCCTGGTAATTAATATCTCTGTCTTTCTGTCTCTGTCTCTGTCTGTCTCTCTCTCTCTCTTTCTGTCTCTGTCTCTCTGTCTCTGTCTCTGTCTCTCTCTTTCTGTCTCTGTCTCTCTGTCTCTCTGTCTCTCTGTCTCTGTCTCTCTCTGTCTCTCTCTGTCTCTCTCTCTCTCTCTCTCTCTCTCTCTCTCTCTCTCCATTTTGACATTTTATTTTATTGTTTTATTTTTTTGTCCTGGTGGGCAAGGAATCATCTAGCCCAAAGAAGGTAATTTCATTTAATCCATGTGTAAGTGCAATAATATTCATTATGTCTGTATCATTAACTAGGACTATTATTAAGAATTATTTCTTCATTTTCTAAAATTATATTTTTGTGTATATATGATTTTTTACCTAAAAGTCCATATAATTCATTTTTTCTTTCTAGTCCAGCCATGTGATTTCATTAGAATAGTGTCTCCAGATAAAGAAACTCTTTGTACAAGTTCTGATCTGAGGGTATTAGAACGTGAGGGTTCCAAATATGGTAAGTGGTAGATAACAACTTACAAAATTGTGTGCACTGAAGAATCAAATAACTTACCTAGGATTCCATATCTCGTATTTAACTGACCAGAGCCTAAAACTAAGCCTTCCTAATTCCAAGAATACCCCTTTCCAGTTGTCCATGTTGCTTTTTCCATGCTTATCCATCTTCATTTAAAAAATATATGATTTCCTCTCAAATAATATTCAAAAAAGAATCTATATCATTTTATTGAGGTCTACAAAAGCAGTCCAGTAAAGTGACAGTCACTTGCTTAGTGTCACAGTTAAGGAGTTATGTCTCCCAATCGCTTCCCAGAGCACCCCACCCATGGGCCTTTCTTCTTTCTGTATGAATACTGAATTTTATATTTCAACACTGAATCTCAAAGTCAGATTACTCTTCCACATATCTCTTTGAGTAAATATGGATATTATTTGCCACTTTATACTATTTTACAAATTGTGGTTATTTTTTATGAGAGATATCTAAAACAGGGACAGATATATCTTCTGACCAGAAAATGCCTTGAATGTCCAACAACCTTTCCCTCTTTTATTTTGAACTTAATTATGGTACATTTATATATACAATTATAGGTTGGAATGTCTGTTTGTGTGTGTGTGTGTATGTGTGGGGAGAGAGAGAGAGAGAGAGAGAGAGAGAGAGAGAGAGAGAGAGAGAGAGAGAGAGAGAGAGAGAGAGAGAGAGAGAGAGAGAATTACTTTTAAAAAAGACAAGGCACCCAAATATAGAAGATACTTCCATTGCATTTTGATGTGATACATTTTCTGCATTAAAATAAAATAGCTATATTCTAATTTCAGAAAAAAAGAATTGAAACTGAAAACTGTTTCCTTATTTCAAATGCACAGCACAACAGAACTCAAGAAATGTGCTGCTGCCTAGTTACAGGGTTCCATGTGCTTTAGGAAACAAAGTGATCCTCCTCACGTTGCTATAGCTACAGTTGTGTACCTTTGAATGTACTGCAAAAATGAACACCATTATATTGGAGAACAAAACAGAAAAGACATTTGTCTTGACAGCAATTTTTAACTATACCTTCTCTAAGAATATAGTATTTCGTCACTTTGCAGGTGATGACCTATTATTATAGTTACCTTATTTATTATGCCTGCACATTTGACAGACTGTTGCTATTTGCATAGTAAAGAAAGGAAAATATTTATGCTCTGTGGAAATAATGAGATGTTCCCTAATTTATGTTGTTGAATTTAGGGTAAATATTTTTATTCTTAAAAGATTTAAAATTTTTGTAATATAGTTTCCATAGACATTCCTGCAAGATTATATACATATATATATATATATATATATATATATATATATATATATATTCTCGACTCTCGTGTAATCAGTACAGAAAATTGCAAAGCAAAATTTCACCTTCTAAGTATCAATTTATTCCTAGATTTGAGAGCCATTAGGCATAGGCTTTGAAGTGATAAGATATCTTGGAATTCTCATACTCACCAGAGTGACTTAGAAGAAAAATGATATTTTGGAGGGAACAACACAGATTACTGGAAATAATCATGTTGGAAATTATATAACTCTATAGCTATCTATCTCAAATTATAATGAAAAGGGCAAAGGGCTATTGTAGCATCTACCTGTTCAATTTGATGAACTTAGGAAGCTAGTAGGCTTTATGTGGAACCTTTAACATAAGAGGTTAATTATAGGAATTAATTATAAAAATGGAGTTTACAGAACCTTTGAAACCCTCTCCCTTTAGAAAATGTATCCTTAATATTTCTTATATCATGGACCTTTTGAGCAATATGGTGAAGCCCACGAATATTTTCTCAGAGTAATGCTATTATGTTCATAAAATAAATTTCATATGGTAACAAAAATAGAAACAACTATATTGAAATACAATTATTTTATTTTTTTAAGTTTACGAACCCCACGTTCAGTACATTTTCTGGGCCAATGAAGACTGTCCACATTGTTAGACCTAAATTTCCTCATTGTTGCCAGTCTTTTAGGGTGACCCACAAGGCAGCTATATTCAGCACTATACACCCACATGCATGAAGTGTTCAGGGAGGACTAGCTCCTCCCATGTGAAGGCTTGTTTAATCTTTTCCATGACTTCTTATCCACCTTTGTGTCAACTGTAGGGAATAAGACTATGGTCTTTCCTTGTTTACTTAACAGATGAATATATATCTATTATTAGTTTAGGTAGTTAAAAAGTATAATCAAAGTAAAGCCTTAACATGAGGTAGCCACTATAAAATGTAAAATTCAAGTTAATATTATATTCCATTCAAAGATTAGTAAAAGAATCCCACAGAGATCACTGTGTGATATTTCACTCCTAATGTAGTGCTTTGGTACCAACACTAAGAACAGCATTAGAACTAAGTAGCTATAGTACATAATAGAGAGAATGCTAGGAAGACCTGAGTTTGCCTCCTATCTCAAGTCAATTATTAACTATATGAGAATGGGTATCTGAATCCTCTAAATCCTCATCAGCTGTAAAATGGGGAGAAAAGTAGCAACTACTTTGCAGAGTCATGTTGAGAATCAAATAAGATCTTATCTAACTAAAGATGTGTGTAAGAAAAAGTTTTCTGTAATGTTCAGTTTTGACAGTATATCATATATATATTAGATAGTTTTTCTCTAATCACTTCTAAAAAACTATATATTCTATATAATCAATAATTAATATAGTTGGATTCAAAGAAAAGACAATAGAATATTAATGTTCTACTTATTTCCAGATCCTTCTCTAGTTCCTTCCTATTTGACTACTTTATTATTAGGTTTGTATTCATTCAGTATATAAATCTATTTAAATATAGACACATGTTTCCCCCCCCCCAGTAGAAGTAAGTCAATTCAAGGCAGGGATTTTTAACTTTTTTGATTGTCCCTACAATGTAGAACCATCTAATAGGCCTAAATACATGTTTATTAGTTGATAATTTCTTTTAAAATCTATATCTTGATCAAACAAATGCAAATATTATCTAGGATCCTCTCAGCATAGCATTTTTCACCATCAAACTATAGAATGAGATACTCATTGGCAATTCCTTCCTAACACTATCAAGCAATGATGTTTTCAATTATCTCCCTCCTCAGCTTGGGTTGACAACTCTAACACTTTTGGGGGGGGGGGTTAGACAACTCTAAAGTGTAAAATCCAATAACTTCCATATGGTCTAACAGAATCTGTTTATCTGTTTTTCCAGATTCATGGATCTCTCTTATTTATAGTAGAATATAAAATATTGTCTCTCCATTAATATGATGCAAAGGATGTATTTTAAGTGATAGCAATTGTTTTACATTTAATTTTTCTTTTATTGTCTCCCATGTTTTTGAAATATCTGGAACTCTTGAAGATCCTGTATTGTACCATCCATGTAGGGAAAATGATGAAATATAAGCAAATATGACCTTGATTTTTCTTTCTATTATTTCTCCCTGGGAGAAAATAACCAAAAGAAGGGCATTGTGCCAAAAGAGTGACAACTGATAGTAGATCACCAATTATCTTATGTATTCAACATTCTTCAAGGAGTCCCAAACCTTTCATCAAAATTGTGCATATTGATTCTATTTTCTCTTATGTAGAAAACATAGTTTGTTTTTCATGAAACAAATCATGTTTTCATAGTCTCCTAGGGAATAAATTATATTATAATATTTTAGAAGGAGAAGAGATCTTAGAGGTCATCTAGTCAAAGTGTTCATCTAATGTGATTATCTCTTCTATAATATCCCTGATGAACCCTTATTAAATATTACATTAATGAAATGCTTACTAAATTATGAGAGAGGTTTTTACAGACATATATGTGTTTGCAATATATATATATATATATATACATAGCAAGAGAAATGTGGATATATAGATATGATACTTCTATTTATTAAAATGTTCTTTCTTATAATGAACTGAATTCTAGTTCCTTTAAAATTCTATTTGATTAAAATCTTCAAATTCTAGCAGATGATACTCTTACAACACATTTTGTCTATTCTATTGCAAAACCAATATAGTTCTATAGAAATTTCTTGAGATTATATTGCTTGCATAAATGTTTGTATTTTTTCACAATTTTGTCAATTTTTTCATTCCATTAATCTAAGATTAAATATATAACAGAATGCAATGAAATAGCATGTCAATTTTCTATTTTTGTTCAAGGAAAAAGAAACTCAAAATCTATATTATGACTATATAGCACATCATCACACTGTTAAGTCTTTACCTAAGGTACACCTTAAATATAAAAGGATACATTCTAGATGGTGAAAGTAAAAATTTTAATGTAGATTTTTCAGTT
This sequence comes from Macrotis lagotis, assembly GCF_037893015.1. Taxonomy (NCBI): domain Eukaryota; kingdom Metazoa; phylum Chordata; class Mammalia; order Peramelemorphia; family Peramelidae; genus Macrotis; species Macrotis lagotis. Next base: position 75,273,800 of record NC_133660.1, read on the forward strand.
AAAGTTTTCTAAACTTAATTTAAAGAAGTTGAAGTTTCTGAACTCGCATTATTATGAGATAAAATTACATTTGGTTGAAAAAATAAAACAAAGTTAATTTTAAGCATTTTATCTATGTATATGCATAGACAGAGGTATGCATATAGGTGTATTCCAAAATTTCTAGAAATAAACAAATTTAAATCCATTATATTTAATAGGTAAACTCTCCCTAAAAACATGATATCTAGGACCATGTTCCTAGTTTCTATTTTCGAAAAGATAAAAATGACAGTGTATGTTTTATATATTACTTTAAACAGTAAGAATGTATAATGTGTTGTAATGGTAATAGCTAGAATCCAGAAGCTTCCTACTCGTTTAGGTCAGTTCTCTTCTTACAAATAAAATATTATTATTTATATGAACTTTAATATTTCTAAAATCAAATATATTTTTAAAAACTAAATGATCAGAGGTTGTTCTATTATTTAATGGATTTTATATTTAAGGTGTAACAGGTATCAAAACTTAACAGTGTGATAATGTGCTATATAATCATAATATAGATTTAGGTCTGTTTATTGTATTTTATTTTTAATAATTATACATTTCTGTCTAATGTTTCTGCCACCAACTTTTTTCTTCAGTTAATTTCTCCCCTTGATTTCAGAATAATTTACCATTTACACTAAAGAAAGCAAAGTCTGCCTAATGCATTATTAAAACATATATTAATTTTCTACAACAATTATCATTAAAATGTAGAAATTTACTCTCCAAACCACTAGCTTCATATTGACAAAATATATAAAGATCAGACAAATTGACAAAATATATAAAGATCAATTTGTAGTCAGTATTTCTAAGTATTTTTCTTTACTCTGGATGTGCTTTAATTTTTTGTATTTGTTTTGATCTAGACCTGTGGCGTAATTGCTGTAAAAAACTCCAGGTGAAGAAACTTCCCCTACTATTACAGAATGACATTTTTACTTCCAATTTATTGTCTTTGAAAGTTGGGTATAGAGACACGAAGTGATTTCTTCTCAGTCATCCAGAGAAAGCACTTGAAGCAAGATATTCTTGATGCCAAAGTTATATCCCCATTGGCTGTTTCACATTTCTCCTCAAGTTTAATCTTAGAAGATGAAAAAAAATCTTCAATTTGTCTACAGTTACTGGAAATAAAACTTTAAATAAGAATTGCTATCTTTTGGCCCATGGGGATACTATTTAGATTATGAATTGTTACATCTTCTCATCTATAATGCTGATTTTTATACATTTCTATCCTGACAACTCTAGGAAGGCTAGAACATCAGCTAACACTTGATATGACAACAGAGAAACTAAAATAAAAACATTTGGCTTTGAGCTATAGTGAATATATCTGATTAAGCCTAAACTGCAATGGTGTAACATTATCTAGTGATGTTAACAGGAAAGAACTGCTACTAGAATCCAAATTTACCTTGCAGATATAAGAAAAAAAGTTAAGTGATATTACTAAAATGTGAGATTCTAGCAGTTTTGATAGAAGGCAAATGTGCTCAAGTCTTGTGTAATTTGCCTCATGATAATCTTCAAGGATGATGATGAAATTTAATGAGAGACTAAATGCATGGTTCTGTAGATGACAGCAACAGGAGTTTAAAAATTCTGACTTTAAATCAAAGTTTTTGCATCCTCTCTACCCCCCCAATATTTTATTTCCATTGAATGATCTTGCATAATAGAAAAATATTAAAAACTATTCAATTATCATAAGTAACTTATATTGTGAAGAAAGTCAGAAAATTGCTGTTGAGTCATTTTTTTTCAATCATGTCTGATTCCTTGAGACCCATTTTCTTGGCAAAGATACTAAAGATAACTAAAATTTGATTTTCTAATGTATTTTACAGATGAGAAACTACAGCAAACAAGATTTAGTGTCCTGGTCAGGTTACACAGTTAGTGAGACTGGATTTGAACTCATGAAGAGAAGTCTTCTTGACTCTTGGCATGACACTCTATTCACTACAAAGACAGGAAAATCAGATTTTAATTCCTAGGTCTTATCATATTTTCATTGTTGGACCCTCAACTCATTTAAAGCCTCTATAGACTCTGTGACTCTTAAGATTCAGGAAAAAAATCTTATCTGCATTGGCAGTATATTTCTTCACATGTTTCTTGAGATTAATGAAATCCAATCTAGTCCTTATCATATCTTACCAACCCATTGTTAAGTGCCTACCTAAGTTCTCTTCATCACTGGAATAGAAGAAACCTTTCTTTTTGAAGTAAGCTTTTGAATAACCATCAAGAGCCCTTGCTTCTAATGTAGTGAGACCCAAATAAGATTTCTTACCCCACAATCCTCAGTTACCTCTTAAGCACATTAAGAGTGTGAGTTCATCTAATAATGAATATAAATTTCCAAAAATAAAAAAATTTCTAAAGAATGATGTCTGAGCCAAATAATAGCATCTATAAAGCAAACATTGCATACTCTCTGGGAATTACAGTTGGGGAAATGGGGTGAGATTGTGTTTATTCCTGATATATGTAAAATGGAACAATATTACTTGAATTACAAAACTTGCAGAGATCAAGTGTATGAAAAATTTTATAAATCTTAAAATTCACTAAAAATCTCAGTTTATCCTTAAAGTGAAGTAAGTGGAATAGATGATTTTGAACATTACTATTTAGAAAGAGAAAATCAGAATTTTTACTATGTTGGATACTTGCTTTAAAACATGTCTATATCACCTGGCATGGATTGTAGATAATGTTGACAAATTTCCTTGCTTAAAAGAAGGAAAACAGAAAAAATTAGGAATGAAGGAGGAAAAGAGAAGCATTCAAATGACTATATTAAGTGGAATGTAAATTTCTAGAAGACACAGGGTTTTTTATTGTATTCCTTGAATCTAACACAATTCTCAGCAATAATTGACACTTAATAAATGTTTGCTGAAATGAATACAGTCATATTGAATAATGGAATTACACTGAGTGACAAGAAAAAAACACTTTAAATCTAAATATAGCTAATAAATCTTTCAATAATTTGTTTCCTTATTTTCCACTCTAAACTCCAGTTTTTTCAGTTATTTTATGTCATATAAATCTTACATGAATTCACTTTCATTCTCTGCTATTCACTTAAGAATGGAAAACTAACATTTAAACTTGAGAATCAAAAATTAGAATATTCTTATATCTAATAATCTGACATTGTATATATTGTAAGCAGAAAAGTATCATTTTACTTACAATGAAAAAACAATTTTAGAATTTTCCTGAATGTGTTTATCCAGGTCTGTTTTAAAGAACAGATGCTTAATTAACTAGGTTCATCCCTAAAAGCTGTGCTTTCCCCATAAAGAATCTCCACCTCTGTTAACTTATAGTTAGAACTGAAAAGCAAAAAAAAAATGATTCTATAAATCCTTAGTTTATCTACAGTTGCTAGCTTAGTTTATTTTATTAAAAGAAAGTGTTGAATTTCATGTTTCCAGAAGCTCAGAGAAACAATTTATTGCAACTGCTTTATAATACTCTTAGGATTCAAAATCATTCCTTTTTCACTTTTCCCATGGTAGACATCCCATAAAGTAAGGACTTGCAGCAAACATTACAGACAAGCTAGATTTGCCATTTTACTCTGATGATAGAGTTCCATTTGCATTTGGTAAGTTATTGTCAAAGCTTTTGGAATCCTCACTGCTTGGAAAAATGCAGTCTATAAGTAATATATCTCATGAAATTATAGGGAAATAGAAAATTATTAAATAATTTATCAAAACTGTTTTGATTTTTGTTTCCAAGAGGATTCAAATATGGATAATAGTTAATTTCATGCAGAATATTTTGCAAGTTTTTGTGGGGCTAGTTGCTAGCTCATCAAAGTATTAACTTGAATAGTTGTGGAAGATAAGAAGGCATGGATAAATTGTTTTCTTCTCAATGAAAAGCTATTCAAGGGGATCAGAGTGATTAATCAGAGTGATTCCTGAGAGATTAAATTTTACTTAGAGTTGTGGGAGATTAGCAAAGAAAGATATTTTTTATTGTTCCTTACCCTCAAAAAGTCAGACCAGTGTATTAGGATCAGTTACATAAAGCCACATTTCAATACATTAGCAAGAATTCAAATATATATTAAGACCCTGTTGGATGTGGAACACTGCTGGTTGTTAGGTACTAGAAATAGCTTTCAAAATAGATAGGGATATAACATGTCCAAATAACTTAATAGCACCTAACCTAGAAAGAAAAATTCTATTTGAGATCACAAAGAATACAATAGTGGAGTTTGAACTGAGTTTTAAAAGAGAGACACAAAATTAAAAAAGAAAGAGGCAGAGGAAATGGTATGAACAAAAACAAGTATGTGAAAAAGGGCAAGATAAAGTAATAGAAAAATAGTTTAAGGGGTGCAGCTAGGTGGCGCAGTGGATAGAGCACCAGCCCTGGAGTCAGGAGTACCTGAATTCAAATCTGACCTCAGACACTTAATAATTACCTAGCTCTGTGGCCTTGGGCAAGTCACTTAACCCCATTGCCTTTTGCAAAAATCTAAAAAAAAATAGTGTAGGGAAGAAAGATTTGGGATTAAAAGAGTTGGAAAGATTTCACCAGAGAGGTAGAATATAAAATTTGTCCTTGAAAAGTAGGTAATTTTTGGAATGCAGACACAAAACAAAACAAAAAAACCCAAAGAGGAAAAAAAAGACATTTTATACCAGAAGGACAACCAGAAGTGGGAATTATCGTAGCATATAGTAGAGTCAATGTAAAGAAAATTGATACAGATAAGAAAACATAAAAAATTAAGTAATTCAAGAAATTCAGGAATAATAATTTATATTTCACCATTTTTCAATTCAGGATCAATTATATTTTCCCGAGTATAGTAATTACATGAAGAGGTTAATGTTTCAATATAATTAGACTGCTAATGTGATGTAACCCCTCTTTCCCATTCCAAAAAACATAATTTTAAATATTCCTAGATGATCACTATCTTTCCTTCTCTTACTTACTCTTTCTCTTCTTCCAAAATGTCTTGCATGCCTTATTAGACTATGACAAATGCTATAAGAAAGCATTAAAAAGTAGTTTCAAAGAAAACTATGCTGATACCCTGAAAATTGTGGTCTCAGACTGTAGATTCTCACCCTCTTGATCCCTAGTTGGAAGTTTCAAAACAGGATAAGTCAGAGTGATGCAAGGAATTATACCAAATATATGAGATATATGTACCTCATGATATTAGAGAAAAGGGCCTTGAATAGTTATAATCATCTCTTTCCTTCTCATTACTTCTTCCTCAAAGCTATCCTATCATTAGAATTGGAGGAAGTCAAAAAATAAGAATCAAGACTTCACGTGAATAGAATTGAGTTAACAATTGAATAGGGATAATGGGAAGTGATTTTTCTTAATGATAGGGATCTGAGTATTGATAAAGAACTAGGATACCCAAGCAGATGCTAGCCCATAATTCACCAGCTTGGCATTGCCCTTCTGAATGTGGTTTTGATAGGTTCTAGTAAAGAAAGCTAAAATTAGACTTACAGGATCTGATGCTGAGCAAAGGGATTGAGCCAAGAGACCAAGGTATACATCAACAATATGAGATGAACAAACCTGATGGACGCATAGAGCTATGACAACTGTATTAGACAGGTTATGGACTATATTATCCCCAAACAGAGGAAGAAAAGCAAAACAAAACACAAAGAAATAAAACACCCCTACTGAATCTGTTGAACACTTTATAGAAAGTATCTCTTATGTAGCTCTTTCCTTTAATCCTAATTCCTCATGCTAACAATTACTAATTTGTAAATATGTTGAACAAAATAGATATGTAAAATGCTAACCTGACTTTTCCCTATTGAGAGGAAGGGGTGGGAAGGAAGGGTGGAGGGAAATTTTGTAACTTGGAAATACGAATGTACAAATGGATGAAAATTAAAAAAAAAAGAAAAAAAGCTAGAATTAGTTCTCCATCTTGTACTGCACGGAAGAAGTACATGTTACTCATGGATCAAGCAACATATCATTTCTAGGTTACTCAGCTTCTCTCCTTCAACATCTAACTGAAATCTGACAGGAAGCTGAATATAGCCCCACTCTTTTTTGCTAATTGACCACTAGAAAAAGAGAAAGGAGGCAGAGACCTATCCCTCAGTTATATTCAAGATGATCAGTGCATTTTTCTTCTGAGTTCCTCCAAATCATATAGAATAGATCAATGGACCTGAAGTCAGAATAGCGTGAGTTCAAATTCAACCTCAAATATATCTATTTTTTTTAGGTATTTTTGCAAGGCAAATGGGGTTAAGTGGCTTGCCCAAGGCCACACAGCTAGGTAATTATTGTCTGAGACCAGACTTGAACCCAGGTACTCCTGACTCCAGGGCTGGTGCTTTATCCACTGCGCCACCTAGCTGCTCTAAGTATAACTATTTTTATGACCCTGGTAAAATCACGTTTTTTCTGCCTGCTTCAGTTTCCTCAACTATGAAATTGAAAAGATAATATGATCTATCTTAAAGGTTTGTTGTGAGTCTCAGAGGAGATCATCTTTGTAAAGTATTTAGAATAGTGACTGTGGGGCAGAGCCAAGATAGCAGCATCAAGGCAGAAACTCCTTCCCCAATAAACTCCAAAAGTCATCAAATTATGACTCTAGCCAAAATTTAGAGGGGCAGAATGCACAGAAAGACTGAGTAATACATTTTCCCAGTCCAAGGTAACTTAGAAATACTGCAGAAAAGATGTATTTCATAAGGACTAGGGGTTGGGAAAAATCCTGGCTACAGCTCAGCATAGCCCAGCACAGCCCAGCCCAGAGATCACCAGGAACAGCTTGAAGGGTCTGTGAGAGAACTCTGCTATACCAGAATGAGTGTGGAGTGAGGAGCACCAGCCACAGAACCTGCAGCGAGAATCAGGGGGAACCAGCCTGTACCTCCAGAGCACAGCACACAGATGGTAGTGGTTCAGAGAAGACTGCAGAAATCTCTCTGCTCTCCCTGGGACAGGACTCTGCTGTTTATCCACACTCAGATCGAGTTTGTAGTTTAGCCTCAGAAACTAAGATAGCAGAGCCCCTCCTCACAGTTCCAGGGCAGAGGGGAGTGTCTGTGGTCATCTACATATCAGAGCACAGGCAAGAGAACATAATATCTTGGAGGAATAAAGGTCCCAGTGGGGTGTCCCCCCAAAAAACAAAGCGGGTGTCCCAATAAAACTCAAAAACTCAGGAAGCACCCCAAACCCAGGCACAGGTTGGAGAAATGAGAAAAAAGAGGAACACCATTGAGAAATTCTTTATCTATGATCCCAAGAATGATCAAAACACTCAGTCTTAAGACAAGGAAGTACAAGCTCCTTCATCTAAATTCCAGGAAAACAGAAATAGGGTTCAGGTTATGACAGAGCTCAAAAAAGAGATTTTGAAAATCAAGTAAGGGAGACAGAAGGGGTGGCTAGATGGTGCAGTGGATAAAGCACTGGCCCTGGAGTCAGGAGTACCTGGGTTCAAATCCAGTCTCAGACACTTAATAATTACGTAGCCATGTGGCCTTGGACAAGCCACTTAACCCCATTGCCTTGCAAAAACCTTAAAAAAGAGAGATAGAAGAAAAATTGGGAAAAGAAATGAGAGAGATGCACAAAAAGAAAACATGAAAAAGAAGTCAGCAGCTAAGTCAAGGAGATCCAAAAAGAATTGCTGAAGAAAATAACATATTAAAAACCAGCATAGGTCAAATGGACAAAACAGTTCAAAAAGTTATTGAGGAGAAGAATGCTTTAAAAAGCAGAATTGACCAGGTGGAAAAGGAGGTAAGAAAGCTCTTTGAAGAAAACAAATCCTTCATATGTAGAATGGAGCTAAAAGAAGCTGATGACTTTATGAGAAGTCAAGACACCAAAAGAATGAAAAACTAATAGAAAATGTGAAAACATCTCATTGAAAAAATGATCTGGAAAACAGATTCAGGAAAGATAATTTAAAAATTATTGGTATGAGTCATGATCAGGAAAATGCCTTGACCTCATTTTTAAAGAAATTCTACAGGAAAACTTCCCTGATATCCTACAAGCAGAGGGCAAAATAGAAATTGAGAGAATCTACCTATCTCCCCAAGAATGATATCCTAAGAAACAACCCCCAGGAATATTACTGCCAAGTTCTACAAGTCCTAAGTCAAAGAGAAAATATTACAAGAAGACAGGACACAATTTCAAATATTGTGGACCTGTAGTCAGGATCATACAGGACTTAGCAGCAACTGCATTAATGGCTCATAGAGTGTGCAATATAATATTACAAAAGGCAAAAGAGTTTGGGAAGCAACCCAGAATCAACTACCCAGCAAAACTGAACATCCTCTTCCAGGGGAATAGATGGACTTTCAGTGAACCAGGGGAATTTCAAATGTTCCTGTTTAAATGACCAGAGCTGAACAGAAAGTTTGACCTTCAAATACAGGACTGGTCAAGAATAGAGAGCAGAGAAGGGTAAAAATATGAGGGACTTAATGATGGTTAAATGCATGTATTCCTGCATAGAAAAATGATAATACTCATATGAAACTTCTCATTTAATAGAGCAGGTAGAAAGAACTTTTATAGATGAAGTACAGGAGAGAGCTATATTTGAGGATATAATATAGGCTAAGATGTTTTCATATAAAATATATATATATGTATATATATACATATATATTTTAACAATATATATATACATATATATATATATATATTTTAACATTGCAATGATATGGCAGTGGGATAGGCAAGGGGTTATGAGGGAACATTCACTCTCATCAGAAATGACTCAAAGAAGAAACAGCATACACATTTAATAGGGTATAGACATTTAGAGTAAAAAGGAGAGATGGGGGAAAGGGGGAAGGCAGGGATGTGGGTGATAGAGGAGAGAGTAGATCATAGGAGAGAATAGTCAGACTTAACACATTTTCTTTTTTACTACTTGTAATGGGCTGAATTGAGTGGCCTCTCCTGGACTATGGGGCCAGGTGGTTGCTGGGTCTGGGGAGGGGTGTGGGGGCTCAGGGCCTCTTGGCCCCAGGGCCAGTAATCAATCTGCTGCACCACTCAGCTAGCCTACAACACATTTTAGAAGAGGGACAGAGTGAAAGGAGAGAGAAAATATAATGTATTGTAGTGGAGAGGAATGAATGGAGGGAATTACAATCAGCAACAGCAACAATGCAAAAATATGAAAGTAACTTTTACGATGGACTTATCATAAAGAATGTGATCCACCTGAGACAGAACTGATGGTATCAGAACACAGACTGAAACACATTTTTTTGCTCTTTCCTTTACTTTATTTCTCATGAGGATTTATATTTTTAGGGGAGGGCGTATTATGTTTATTATGTTTTAGGGGAGGGGTATTGTGTTTACTCTGAAATCATCACCTGTACAAAAATATTCATAGCAGTGCAGCTAGGTGGCACAGTGGATAGAGCACTGGCCCTGGAGTCAGGAGTACCTGACTTCAAATGTGGCCTCAGACACTTAATAATTACCTATCTATGTGGCCTTGGGCAAGCCACTTAATCCCATTTGCCTTGCAAAAACCTAAAAAAATATATTCATAGCAGCTCTGTTCATGGTGGCAAAGAATAGGAAATTAAGTAAATGTCCTTCAATGGGGGAATGGCTTATCAAAATGTGATATATGTATGCAATGGAACATTATTGTTCTATCAAAAGCCCAGAGGGATGGGAATTTAGGGAAGCTCAGAAAGATTTGCATGGACTGATTCTGAACAAGATGAGCAGAACCAGGGGAACAGTGTACACACTAGCAGCAACGTTGGGGTGATGACCAGTCTTGATGGACTTGCTCATTCCATTAGTGCATCAATCAGGCACAATATTTTTCTTCCTTAAGGATATGATTTCTTTCTCATAACATTCAACTTAGATCATTGTATACCATGTAAACAATGTAAAGAATAACAGACTTCCTTCTGTGGGAGATGGGGGGGGGAGGGAAACAATTTTAGGGGAAAAATTATAAAAAATTCAAAATAAGAAAAGAATAGTGGCTGCCATATAGTAGTGACTTAAGACATGATTGTACCTTCCTTCCCACCACCCCTTGACTGTCCTGTGTCTCATGAACAAAGAAATTCAGTGTCTTTAAAATAAATGTCTAAATTGATGAATACCTTTCTAGATGGAGCATTGGTAAGGGACTCAGCACTTCTTCAATTTAAACTGAGGTATAAAGTAAACAGTGGATTTTGATATCTTTTAAATTTTTCATATGGCAAGACAGGTATACTATTACTGAAGCACCAAAGACAAACAAGATCCCATAAATAGAATAGACTAATAGACTATCAACAAACAACTATAATTTTCATATATATATATATATATATATATATGGAGAGAGAGAGATTATATGTGTGCTTAAGTGTATATGTTTGTATGTATAGATATTACATATATATACATACATTTGCATATATTTATGTATGTACAGGCAACTAGGTAGTTGAGTAGATAAAATGTTGGATGTGAAGGCATGAAAACACATCATTGTGAGTTCAAATGTGGCCTCAAATACTTACTTGCTGTGTGACCCTGAACAAGTCACTTAATCCTGCTTACCATAGTTTCTCATCTGTAAAATAAACTGGAGAGGGAAATGGCAAACCAAGAAAATCCCAGATAGCGTCACAAAAAGTTAGTCATGACTAAATAGCAACAATATAGATTTGCCTGTATATGTGCATATATGTATGTAAGAATATAATTATATGTGTGGAGAGAGAGAGAGAGAGAGTCACTAGATCAGAGGTAGACACATGGGGCAAATGGGAGTTGAATCTAAACACAATTTTTTTCCTATAAGATGTTCACACAATGTAGAAATAGGACTGCTATTCATCATTCTTCCAGATACGATACCATGGGATATCCTATCAAAGGTCATGTTTAAATAGGTTACACATACGATCACCATGCTATATTTGGTTTAAAAGCAACAATATCTTTGCCCAATGTGCTCCCCATAATTTGTCAAGCTTTTGTCATAACTGAGACAAGTTGAACCCAAGACAAACTCTC